>NC_057811.1:146096428-146375980 GCF_018294505.1 Triticum aestivum
GACACGTGGCGGCGCGGGAGTGGCTGCAGTGGGCGGCGCGGTTGTCCGGCGGGCGCTGGACGCGTCCGCCCGCGGAGAGGAAATTTTCTAGGGTTTGATCTGTGATTCGTTTTTCGGGGGAGATGCATATTTATAGGTAGAGGGAGCTAGGAGAGTCCAAATGAGGTGCGGTTTCGCCCACACGATCATGATCGAACGACCTAGAGCATGGAACAGAGTTTGGTGGGTTTTGGGCTGGTTTTTGAGGGGGGTTTTGCTGGACACTCAAATGGACTTTGCGGATGCCCGGTTAACCGTTGGAGTACGAAACGACCTCCAAATAGAACGAAACTTGACCGGTGGTCTCCGGGTGGTGTAATAAGGCCACTTGACAAGCCTCGGTCCATTCCCAGAAAGTTTGACACCCGCGCACGAAAGAAAACAAGAGGGATGCACCGGAGGAGATAGGAGCGCCGGATTGCAAAACGGACAACGGGGAAAATGCTCGGATGCATGAGACAAACACGTATGCAAATGCAATGCACAAGATGACATGATATGAAAATGCATGACATGACAAAATGCAAAACGAAAGACAAAACCCGACCACGGAGGGAATATCATAACACATAGCCGAAAATGGCAAGAGTCGGAGTTACAAATATGGCAAGTTACATCCGGGGTGTTACAACACTCCACCACTACGAGAGGATCTCGTCCCGAGATCTAGGACTGAAAGAACTCCGGATATTCGGAACGGAGATGGTCCTCGCGTTCCCAGGTAGCTTCCCGGTCGGAATGGTGCGACCACTTCACTTTCAGGAATTTGATTGACTTGTTGCGAGTCTTGCGCTCAGTTTCTTCAAGAATAGCAACGGGGTGCTCATGATAAGACAAATCTTCTTGGAGGTCAATCTCTTCGAAGTTGATGGTGCGCTCAGGCGTCTTGAAGCACTTGCGGAGTTGTGACACGTGGAACACATCGTGCACGTTCGCGAAGTTGGGAGGGAGCTCAAGTTGATAGGCGAGGTCGCCTCTTTTGCCAATGATCTTGAAAGGACCCACGTATCTAGGGGCAAGCTTCCCTTTGATACCGAAGCGACGAGTGCCTTTCATTGGAGAGACGCGGAGGTAGACATGGTCTCCGATCTCGAAAGCCACATCACGGTGCTTACTATCATAGTAACTCTTCTGACGCGATTGCATGGCTTTGAGATTATCACGGATGACTTTACACATTTCTTCAGCTTCAGTGATTAAGTCATTGCCAAGAAGTTGGCGTTCACCAGTCTCTGACCAATTGAGAGGAGTACGGCACTTTCTGCCATAGAGAATCTCGAATGGGGCCTTGCCCGAACTCGCTTGGAAGCTGTTGTTGTAGGAGAATTCGGCATAAGGAAGACAATCTTCCCATTTCATGCCAAAGGAAATGACACAAGCCCTGAGCATATCTTCAAGAATTTGATTGACTCGCTCGACTTGGCCACTAGTTTCAGGATGGAAAGCTGTGTTGAAGCGAATGTTTGTGCCCATGGCCTTCTGGAAGGAGTCCCAGAACTTAGAGGTGAAGATGCTTCCACGATCAGAAGAAATCAATTGTGGAATGTCGTGCAAGAAGACAATTCTGGAGGTGTAAAGCTCTGCTAGCTGAGCTGCTGTGATGGATTCTTTGATTGGAAGGAAATGAGCCACTTTAGAAAGCTTGTCAATGACAACGAAGATAGCATCATTTCCGCGCTTGGACTTTGGAAAACCAGTCACGAAGTCCATTTCGATGTGATCAAACTTCCATTCTGGGATAGCAAGAGGTTGGAGGAGACCAGCTGGTCGTTGGTGTTCTGCTTTCACTCTTCGACAGACATCACATTCATTCACGAATTGAGCAATTTCTCGCTTCATTCGAGTCCACCAATACGACTGCTTGAAGTCATGATACATCTTCGTACTTCCAGGATGAATGGAAAGGAGAGAATTGTGTGCCTCGTTCATAATGACTTTCCTTAGATCACCTTTAGGAACCACAATCCGGTCCTCGAAGAATAAAGTGTCTCTGTCATCAATGCGATAGCACTTGTATTTGGAAAGGCCCTTATCGATACCACGTTTCACCTTCTTCACCATGGCATCAAGGAGTTGTGCCTCACGAATCTGATCTTCCAAAGTAGGAGATACTATGAGGTTGGCAAGAAAACCTTGAGGAACAACTTGGAGATTCAGCTTGCGGAAAGCTTCACAAAGATCCGGTTGGAAAGGCTTGAGAATTAAGCTGTTGCAATACGCCTTCCTGCTTAAAGCATCTGCAATGACATTGGCCTTGCCTGGAGTATATTCAATACTCGGATTGTACTCTTGAATCATTTCGACCCATCGAGTCTGCCTGAGGTTGAGGTTGGGCTGAGTGAAGATATACTTGAGACTCTTGTGATCAGTGAAAATGTCCACTTGTCTTCCCAACAAGAGATGTCTCCATGTTATTAATGCATGGACAACTGCCGCCAACTCAAGATCGTGAGTGGGGTAGTTCTTCTCGTTGGGCTTCAACTGACGAGAGGTATAGGCATTCTTCTCTTGCATTAACACAGCACCGAGACCTTGGAGAGAAGCATCACAGAAAACTTCATACGGCTTGGATTCATCAGGAGGAGTCAAGACAGGAGTTGTGACTAGTTTCTCTTTCAGAGTGTTGAAAGCAAAGTCACACTCAGGAGAACAGACATACTTCACATGCTTCTGAAGGAGGTTGGAAAGAGGCTTTGCAATCTTGGAGAAATTCTCAACGAATCTTCGGCAATAGCTTGCAAGACCAAGAAAACTGCGGAGCTGCTTGACATTTTGAGGAGGTTCCCAATTCACAATTGCGGACACCTTCTCGGGGTTAACAGCGATGCCCTTGGCAGAGATGATGTGACCAAGGAAAAGAACTTCATCGAGCCAAAACTCACATTTGGAGAACTTCGCATAGAATTGATACTCTCTGAGCTTGTCGAGCACCAATCGCAAATGTTTGGCATGGTCCTTCTTATTCTTGGAGAAGACCAAGATATCATCGAGATACACCAGGACAAATTCATTGGTATAGGGGTTGAAGATGAAATTCATCATCCGAGAGAACACTGGAGGAGCATTGACAAGGCCGAAAGACACGACGGTATATTCATAAGAACCAAAGCTCGTTCTGAATGCTGTCTTGGGAATATCTTCTTCACGAATGCGAATCTGATGATAACCCATACGAAGGTCAAGCTTCGAGAATACTTTAGCACCTTTGAGTTGCTCAAATAGCTCATTTATGTTGGGAAGTGGATACTTGTTCTTGATTGTCTTCTTGTTCAATGGACGATAGTCGACACAAAGTCGGTCCGTGCCATCCTTCTTCTTGACAAAAAGAACACCACAACCCCATGGAGAAGAACTCGGTCTGATCAAACCCAGACGCTCTTGTTCATCGAGCTGTTTCTTCAATTCCTTCAGCTCGTTGGGTCCAAGCTTGTATGGACGCTTGCAAACGGGTTCAGTGCCAGGCTCTAGTTCGATAACGAACTCAACTGGCCGATGAGGAGGCATACCCGAAAGCTCTTCTGGAAAGACATCTTGATACTCACAAACGACTGGAATTTGAGAGATGGCATTCAATTCGCCCTTCTCGTTGAGAGAGAAAAACCGAATGGTTTCATCACGAGCGGCATAAATAATCACATCCTCAGAAGAGTGTGTCAATAGAATTTCCCTGGCTGCACAATCAAGTTGAGCCTTGTGCTTAGAAAGCCAGTCCATCCCGAGAATAAGATCAATATCCGAGTCACCAAGAACAACTGGAGAAGACTGAAATTCATAGTCGCCCATCTTGATGGAAACATTCGGAACCATAGAGCTTGCATTCATGAATTTACCCGGAGAGACAACTGATAACGGTCTAGGCAAATCTTGATAAACCAACTCATGCTTAAATGCAAATGGTCATGATATGAAAGAAAGCGATGCACCAGTATCAAAAAGAACTTTTGCAGGAATATCATTAACAGGAAGATTACCCATTATCACATCAGTAGATTCCTCCGCTTGAGCTGCATTCATCATGTTCACCTTAGCAGACTTAGGATTATGCTTGACCACTGCATTGCTGGAAGATCTGACAGGAGGAGGAGGAGGCAAATGCCTTTGGTTGAAGCACTTGTTAGCATAGTGACCTTTCTGCTGACATTTGTTGCAAGTCACCTCTGAGAGTGGACGGTGATAAGGAGCATTGGACTTTGGAGCTTGATTCTGAGACTTGTTCTGATACCAGAGTTGGAAGAGTTGGAAGAACCATGGCCACCTTTGTTCTTCTGCTGATAAGGGTGACGAAACGGAGGAGGAGGAGGCAACCAGAACTTCTGTTGCTTAGCTGTCACAAGTGAGGAAGAAGAAGACTGAACTGCGTCTCTGACTCTCTTCTTAGAAGCCTCACACTTGAGCTGAGCAGCCTCTTGCTTCAGTGCCATGTTATAGAATTGATCAAACTGAGTAGGCTCAACAAGAACGAGAGCTAACTGCAGATCCTCTTTAAGGCCACCTCTGAAGTGATAGATCATGCTCTTTTCATCAGGAACGTCTTGTTTAGCGAAGCGAGCAAGTTTCTGAAACTGGATGTTGTATTGATACACAGACATGTTGCCTTGCTTGAGATTGCGGAACTCCTCACGCTTGCTCTCAACAACACTTTGTGGAATGTGGTGCGCTTTGAAGTCCCGACAGAAGTCAGTCCAAGTGATCACACGACCTCCTCTGGAATCTTTGTATTGCTGAAACCAATCAGCAGCTTGGTCCTTGAGCTGGAATGAAGCGAACTTGACATAGTCCTCAGGCCTGACATTGCTACAATCAAAATGCTTGTTGATGTCCACGAGCCAATCATCGGCATCCGTGGCCTCGGCACAGTAGCTGAAAGACTTGGGCTGATTTGCGAGAAACTAGTTGAGTGTAGCGAAGTTAGGCTGATTGTTGCCTTGACCTTGATTGCCTTGATTGCCTTGCCCTTGAGTACGTTCTTGCAAGAGTTGCAGAATCATCTGAGCATTGGCGTTGGTGGCTGCCATGATAGCTTGGCATGCCTCCGGAGGCGGAGGTGGTGGCGGAGGGTTCTCTTGACTCCCTTCATTGCGATCCGGATTCTGACGCGTTGGCGGAGCCATCCTGAAGAGGGTGACATCCGTTAGCATCTTGATAGACAAATAGATAAGTAGAATCAACGGATAGAAATTGCAACATATAGTCTTCACAATAAACATTCGAACGAGGATGAACGAATGAATTCCATAGTAAATCATCACACTTCCATAAGAGAAGCCACTTGAAAAAGATATGGAATCAACATATGAATTCGAAGCAACTCGAATAACACAATTCAAAATAAAACAAAGTATTGGCTTGCAGAATAAGCCGGAACAAACATATGATAAAGATTTCGTCCGAAGTTTTCGTGGTGGGGCCCACACGGGCTCAATCGTACAGCACCATCATGTACAAGGCTGTGCACATGACATACGAAGCGTCCCCGAGTCGGCATAGCCATGGACTCTTTAAGACACTGCGAGACCACTGTAAAATCAACTGTATACAGGCGGACCACTAGACGTCGAACCCCAATCTCATATCATGCGTCTGTCGGAAAGATATCCTAAGGCTACTTGAATTCCCACTTATAAACTCCCGAAACTTTCTGGTTATGCAATCTGGTGTAGGGGATACAGGGGACACAAAATATATCACCCAAACTAGCAATCCCTAGATCCAGCTGTATCCATCCGTCAACACATAACCAAGAAATCTTCGGAAATCGTTTACCTCAACCTTCGAAAAACATCCGTTATACAAGTTATGGAAATACTCCCGAACTCCCGCCCCAGTACTGGGTGGCGTCGAGGTGATCTCACCAACAACTGCATAAAAGAGATTTCGATGTCGGCGAAACTCAGGTATTCCAGAACTGCAACGATAAAATTGTGACGACAACACCTCGGAGCTCAACTCCCTGGGACACTGCCACAACCCCTAAATGTCAGGAGGCACCAAGAACAATGTTCTCGTCACAAAACCATCGGAACGATTCCAAGATACCCGCGTGATCCTAAAAAAATTTAGTGAAACTTGAGGAGAGAATAGTCAAAACTTCTACGTCAGGAGACCTCACCAGAGCGACGAAGGGACTGAGGAGTAAAAAGAATCCTACTCTCCGATATATATAATCCTAAGACTCAAAACATTTTTGTTCTAGACTCAACAACGCCAGCGATTCGATCAAGCAGGGGGCTCCTAAGTCGGGGATGGCTCTGATTACCAACTTGTAACGCCCACGATGCGGCTATATCTCCCACGTGTCGAGGCACGACTTAGAGGCATAACCGCATAGTGGTTTTGTCACAAGAAGGGTCATCTTCACACAATCCCATGTAATGAACAAGAATGGGATAAAGAGTTGGCTTACAATCGCCACTTCACACAATACATGAATATAAATCATACATCATCCGAAATACAAACATATAGACCGACTATGGTCAAAATCCAGATGAAAATAAGACAACCCCAAATGCTAGTTCCCCGATCGTCCCAACTGGGCTCCACTACTGATCATCAGGAAAAGACACATAGTAACGACCATGTTCCTCGTCGAACTCCCACTTGAGATCGACCCCGTCATCTGCACTGGCATTGTCGGCACCTGCAACTGTTTTGGTAGAATCTGTGAGTCACGAGGACTCAGCAATCTCACACCCGCGAGATCAAGACTATTTAAGCTTATAGGAAAGGAAGGTGTAGTAAGGTGGAGCTGCAGTGGCAAAAGCATGTATGGTGGCTAACTTGCGCAAAAGAGAGCGAGAAGAGAAGCAACGGAACGGTCGTCATCTACCAATGACCAAGAAGTGATCCTGAACACCTACTTACGTCATACATAACTCAGACCGTGTTCACTTCCCGGACTCCGCCGAGAAGAGACCATCACGGCTACACACGCAGTTGATGTATTTTAATTGGGTCAAGTGCCGATGATGGGGTCGATCTCAAGTGGGAGTTCGACGAGGAACGTGGTCGTTACTATGTGTCTTTTCCTGATGATCAGTAGTGGAGCCCAGTTGGGACGATCGGGGATCTAGCATTTGGGGTTGTCTTATTTTCATCTGGATTTTGACCGTAGTCGGTCTATATGTTTGTATTTTGGATGATGTATGAGATATACTTATGTATTGTGTGAAGTGGCGATTGTAAGCCAACTCTTTACCCCATTCTTGTTCATTACATGGGATTGAGTGAAGATGACCCTTCTTGCGACAAAACCACTATGCGGATATGCCTCTAAGTCGTGCCTCGACACGTGGGAGATATAGCCGCATCGTGGGCGTTACAACACGTAACATGGTCGAGCCATAAAATGTGCATATGCGGGCCTACCCAAAATAGCATGATAAGCACTCTGGAAATCCACTACTTCAAATGTCAACTTTTCCTTACGGTAATTCTTTGAATCACCGAAAACCACGTCAAGAATAATCTGGTCGAGTGATTCGGCTTTCTTTCCAGGGATAATGCCATGGAAACTCATGTTGCTCTCGCTAAGCTTGGAAATCGGAATGCCCATCCTCTTCAAGGTTTCAGGGTAAAGAATATTCAGGCCGCTACCACCATCCATCAACACTTTGGTCAGTCGAGTGCCTCCAACAACTCGGTCGACTACCAATGCTTGCCTCCCTGGAGTGGCAACACGTGCAGGATGATCAGATTGGTCGAATGTGCTAGCTGTTTGTGACCACTTTAGGTATGTTGTCATTGCCGGAGCAACCATATTCACTTCTTTGTTTATCACTTTCAGTCGACTTTTGCTCTCAACATCAGCAAAAATCACCAAGGTGGAATTGACATTGGGAAAACCGTCATCTTCCTCTTTGTCCTCATCTTTGTCTGACTCCTTTTCCTTTTCACTAGGCTGCTTCTCTCGGAATTGCTGGATCAGGAGCCGACACTGTCGAGTGGTGTGTTTAGGATAAATCAGGTTACCCTCAGGGCAAATCCAACACATCATTTCCTGCTTGATCTTTCACTTTCTTGGGGGTCCAGAGCCCCTTGGGTTTCCCTTTAAACTTTCCTTGGATCACTGCCGCAGTTTCACCAGGTCCTGCAGGCTTAGCTTTACGCTTCTGTTTCCGATTGGAATTGCCTCCACCGGTGTCCTGACCGACTGGTTTGCTCTTTCCACTGCGGAGTCGATCTTCTTCTTCTCCGTTAGCATACCGAGTGGCTATTTCCATCATCCGAGTCAGAGACATATCTCTTGTCCGACCGAATTTCAGGTTAAGCTCTCGATACCTAACGCCTTCCTTAAAGGCACAAACTGCTTGATGCTGAGATAAATTTTCCACTGTGTGATGCAAAGTGGTCCACGTCTGAATGTAATCTCAGAGTCTCATTCGGTTTTTGCACGCAATGCTGCAATTCTGTCAAACCTGCTGGCCGTTTGCAAGTACCCTCAAAAGTTCTGACAAACACTCGGGCAAGTTCTTCCCAACTGAATATACTGCCTAGGGTCAATTGATTCAGCCATGCTCTGGCCGAACCTTCCAGCATTAGAGGAAGATGCTTCATGGCCACCTCATCATTGCCACCACCAATCTGCACAGCCACTCGGTAATCTTCAAGCCAAGTATCAGGCTTGGACTCACCAGTGAACTTGCTGACTCCAGTCGCCAACCTGAAGTTGGGAGGAATCTCTGCAGCCCGGATGGCTCTGCCGAAACAGTCTGGGCCTGAGACATGAACTCTGCTGCTAGTCGGGCGATCTTTGTTAAGTCCCTCTCTGTGCGCTCTATTCCTGTCGACCAGTCCTTGAACAAGAATCGATCTCGCATCAAAGCCTGACTCCCTTGGGTCGACTGGCAATCTCCGCTCACCACCATGCGAGCGCCTATCATCATGACGACGGGGCACATAGGACCCGCCCCTCGGAGGGGTGTAGGCACTCGACGGCGGTTATCGCGGTCGAATCGATTATCAAACTGCTCATGATTCCGATCCCAATATTGTTCTTGACGATGCCCACGTCCCTCTCGCCCCTGAGGCGATCTTGGGCTGTGGGCCGACTGGACTGTATCAGCCACCACAGATCTACTATGAATTCTATCCCGCGACTGGGACACTGATGTGTTCTGCTCTCCTGCTGCCCGAAGTAAAGCTTGGATCTGCATCAAACCTCTTCCAGCCTCTGACTGGGAAGGCTGAATGGACTCTGCTATATGGGCTGCGGCTGTAAGATTCTGAATCAAAGTGCGGTATACCTGATGCTGAGGCGGGAAAAGTTGTCGTTGTCGTCGACTGGACTCAGGGATCTGCTGTCGAGCACGCTCGTCGAGTGCATGCTGAAGGTTCTCCAGACGAGTGCGCTCAGCCAAAGTGGCCAGGCGCGCTGCCTCCAAGGCCCGAGCCTCGGAGGTCTCCCCGACGATAGGCGTGTGAAGCGCTTCTTCGTTGCGGCGGCGAAGTTCCTCCCTCTGTTGTGAGGAAAGGGCTTCAGGATGATACTCCTCGTGAACATGCAACTCAGGAGGGCTGTGCGGCGCATTGACCACCAAAACCTTCGCCGCCGGGTCGCTGCTGTCGCATTCGAAGAGGGTCTCGACGGAGCCAGTCGAACAGGCTCTTGAGAGATTCGTCGGGCTCGATTGCCGTGACTTGTGGGGTGGCCGACTGACATGCCACCGCGTGTTTCACCCACCGCTGAAGCCGCGACTGACCGGATCGCTTACGTCGGCGAACAGCGGGGAGCGAGGACACCACAGGAGCTGACCGATACTGGGTCGACGGCTGCCGCAGAAGGACGCCGCGAACGCACGCTTGAAAGTGCGTCACCCCGCGGACGGGGAGCGTCTCGACATCGAGGGGAGCTTCCTGGAGCCAGGCGGAGTCGTCGGCGACAAAGACGAGCGCGCCGAGACGGATCTCGCGGCCCTCCGCCAATCCACCGCCGGAAACCATGATGATGGGAATCAGAAAAATTGCAACCTCACCAAGAAGTCGCTAACACACCTGCCCCAAGGTGGGCACCAACTGTCGTGGTTCTAAGACTGACAGTAAAATAGGGGGTAGGTATGAGGAGGCAAGATCCTAGTTATGGCAAACTTGTACACACAAGGTTTACGAGTTCAGGCCCTTCATAGTGGAAGTAACGTCTCGGTGCTCGGGAGCTCGGTCGATTGGATTATGAGTGTGTGGTTACAGGGGGTGCGAACCCTTGTCACTGAGGAAGGGGGTGGCTTATATAGAGTTCGCCAGGCCCCTCCGGCCCTCAGTTATGCATGGTTTAAGGTACATAAAGATAGAGCGTTACTGATAACGCCAGTAATAAATATACATGAATGACCATTAAGCCTACAGAGTAACACCTGACCGTTGCCATACAGAGTGACTTTAGATCTTCTATCCGTCGAGTGATTCTTGTTACGGTCGAGTGAGTACTTCCTGGTCGAATGAACTTGAGTCTTCCGAGTGGAATGTTTCTGTTCGAGTGGATGATGGTATCCATCTAATGCTTCTGACTTTAGGTAAATGTCCTTGGGGAGGGTGTCTAGGTCAGGCCTATGACCCTACCCTAGGTACATGTCGTCATCAGTCGCCTCGCCAACTATTGCTTCTACGACTATCGCTACCGCTTAGTGATAAAGTAAAAAAAGTACATGGCGATTGCATTGCATATAATAAAGCGACAACCATATGGATCCTGCCAGTTGCTGATAACTTTGTTACAAAACATGATCATCTCATACAATAAAATATAGCATCATGTCTTTACCATATCACATCACAACATACCCTGCAAAAACAAGTTAGACGTCCTCTACTTGTTGTTGCAAATTTTACGTGGCTGCTACGGGCTTAGCAAGAACCGTTCTTACCTACGCATCAAAACCACAACGATTTTTCGTCAAGTTTGTTGTTTTAACCTTCAACAAGGACCGGGCGTAGTCACACTCGATTCAACTAAAGTTGGAGAAACTGACACCCGCCAGCCACCTATGTGCAAAGCACGTCGGTAGAACCAGTCTCGTGTAAGTGTACGCGTAATGTCGGTCCGGGCCACTTCATCCAACAATACCGCTGAATCAAAGTATGACATGCTGGTAAGCAGTATGACTATTATCGTCCACAACTCTATGTTCTACTTGTGCATATAACATCTACGCATAGACCTGGCTCTGATACCACTGTTGGGGAACGCAGTAATTTCAAAATTTTCCTACGATCACGCAAGATCTATCTAGGTCATGCATAGCAACGAGTGGGGAGAGTGTGTCCATGTACCCTCGTAGACCAAAAGAGGAAGCATTTAGTAACGCGGTTGATGTAGTCGAACGTCTTCGCGATCCAACCAATCAAGTGCCGAACGCACGGCACCTCCGCGATCTGCACATGTGCAGCTCGGTGACGTCCCTCAAACACTTGATCCAGCTAAGGCCGAGGGAGAGTTCCGTCAGCACGACGGCGTGGTGATGGTGATGATGAAGTTATCGGCGCAGGGCTTCGCCTAAGCACTACGACGATATGACCGAGGTGTAAAACTATGGAGGGGGCACCACACACGGCTAAGAGATTGTCTGTTGTGCCTTTGGGGTGCCCCCTACCCCTGTATATAAAGGAGGGGAGGAGGAGGCCGGCCAACAAGGGGCGCGCCAGGGAGAGGGGAGTCCTACTAGGACTCCAATCCTAGTAGGATTCAGCCCCACCCTTTTTTCCTTCTACCGGAGGGGGGGAAGGGAAGGAGAGGGAGTAGGAGAAGGAAAGGGGGTGGCGCCCCCTTCCCAAGTCCAATTCGGCCTCCTCCCTTGTGGGGGCTGCACCAACCCCTTGTGGGCTGGTTGGCCTCCCTCCTATGGCACATAAGGCCCATATCTTTCCCCTGGGGTTCCGGTAACCTCCCGGTACTCTGGAAAAATGCCTGAATCACTCGGAACCATTCCGATGTCCGAATGCAACCTTCCAATATATGAATCTTTACCTCTCGACCATTTTGAGACTCCTCGTCATGTCCGTGATCTCATCTAGGACTCCGAACAAACTTCGGTCATCAAATCACATAACTCATAATACAAATCGTCATCGAACGTTAAGCGTGCGGACCCTACGGGTTCGAGAACTATGTAGACATGACCGAGACACATCTCCAGTCAATAACCAATAGCGGAACCTAGATGCTCATATTGGCTCCTACATATTCTACGAAGATCTTTATCGGTCAAACCGCATAACAACATATGTTGTTCCCTTTGTCATCGGTATGTTACTTGCCCGAGATTCGATCATCGGTATCATCATACCTAGTTCAATATCGTTACCGGCAAGTCTCTTTACTCGTTCCGTAATGCATCATCATGCAACTAACTCATTAGTCACATTTCTCGCAAGGCTTATAGTGATGTGCATTACCGAGAGGGCCCAGAGATACCTCTCCGACAATCAGAGTGACAAATCCTAATCTCGATCCATGCCAACTCAACAAACACCATCGGAGACACCTGTAGAGCATATTTATAATCACCCAGTTACGTTGTGATGTTTGATAGCACACTAAGTGTTCCTCTGGTATTCGGGAGTTGCATAATCTCATAGTGAGAGGAACATGTATAAGTCATGAAGAAAGCCATAGATATAAACTAAACGATCATAGTGCTAAGCTAACAGATGGTTCTTATCCACCACATCATTCTCTAATGATGTGATCCCGTTCATCAAATGACAACACATGTCTATGGTTAGGAAACTTAACCATCTTTGATTAACGAGCTAGTCAAGTACAGGCATACTAGGGACACTCTCTTTTCTCTATGTATTCACACATGTATCAAATTTTCGGTTAATACAATTCTAGCATGAATAATAAACATTTACCATGATATAAGGAAACATAAATAACAACTTTATTATTTCCTCTAGGGCATATTTCCTTCTCTCTCTCTATACATATATATATACATGTTATTCTTCTGTAGACAGAGCAAATCACACGGCTTATTAGCAGCAATCGTGTGTGTTATTATTGGTCGTCGCACACATTTCTGATTACGGACCTATTTGCCGTGTATCACACAAATCTTGTTCAGTTGAACCGTTTCCATTGTGTTGCCTAATCACACATAGTTCATCCTAGTGAACCATATGCTGTATATCGCACACACCTTCATATGGCTGCCCGCTTCTTTTGTTCCTCCTAATCCCAAACAGTTAATTGAACCGAACCATATGCCCTGCAGCACACACGCAACTAAAATCTGAACTGTGTTTGATGCATCCGTCATCGCAAACGTTTTGCACCTTTTTTGACGGTTTTTTTACACCACCGTTTGCGATTATGGCATTGCACACAGTTTCGTCAAAGGGTCTCTGATCATAGTGTCGTGTTCAGACCATCCCGCGGTAGTGGTATCTGATGGGGTTCGGAATATAAATTAACTGCACCTCAGGAGGATTGTTCCTATTTAAGAAGTAGAAATTTTGCACAAAGGAATTTGTGAGGAGGTTATGTTGGTCACACTCATCTGCGAGGAAGTCGGCCAGCTCGACATTTGCAACGAATTGGGCAAACTCTTGATGGAACCCGGCCTCATCCATGAAGGAATTATGTGGCCATTCGCACGGCCATGCTACTTCTTGAGCTTACGTTGATTTTTCCCTTGAAGAGGAAAGGGTGATGCAGAAAAGTAGATATAAGTATTTCCCTCAGTTAAGAACCAAGGTATCAATCCAATAGAAGGTACAAGCAAGTTCCCAATAGATGCACCTACACAAACTAACAAACACTTGCACACAACACGAAAAAGGGGTTGTCAATCCCTTCAAGGTCACTTGCAAGAGTGAGATCTAATAGAGATAGGTATAAAAGATAAGTAAAAGGCAAAATAAAGTAAATATAAATAAATTGCAGAAAGGTATTTTTGGGTTTTTGGTTTTATAGATCTGAAAATATATGATGAGAAATAGACCCGGGTGGCATAGGTTTCACTAGAGGCTTCTCTCTTGAAGAAAGCATACGGTGGGTAAACAAATTACTTTTGAGAAATTGATAGAAAAGCGCATACTTATGACGATATCTAAGGCAATGATCATGAATATAGGCATCACGTCTGTGACAAGTAGACCGCCTCCTTCCTGCATCTACTACTATTACTCCATACATCGACCGCTATCCAGCATGCATCTAGTGTATTAAGTTAACAAGAACGGAGTAACGCCTTAAGCAAGATGACATGATGTAGAGGGATAGATCCAATCAATATGGTAAAAAATCCATCTTTTTATCCTTAATGGTAACAATACAAATACGTGCCTTGCTACTCCTACTGTCACTGGGTGAGGACACTGCAAGATTGAACCCATCACAAAGCACCTCTCCCATTGCAAGAAAAACCAATCTAGTTGGCCAAACCAAATCGATAGATCGGAGAGAAATACAAAGATATCTTAATCATGCATAAAATATTTCAGAGAAGACTCAAATAATATTAATAGATAATCTGATCATAAATCCAATTCATCGGATCTCAACAAATGCAACGCAAAAGAAGATTACATCGTATAGATCTCCAAGAACATCGAGGAGAACATTGTATTGAATATCAAAGAGAGAGAAGAAGCCATCTAGCTACTAGCTATGGACCCGTAGGTCTATGGTAAACTACTCACACATCATCGAAAGGGCAGCAAGGTTGGTGTAGATGCTCGCCATGCTCAAACTCCCCTCCGACGGAGTGCCGGAAAAGGCCCCAAGATGGGATCTCACGAGAAGAAAAGCTTGTGGCGGCGGAAAAGTATTTTTGGTGTGACCTCTGATGTAAGGGGAATATTTGGGTATTTATAGAGCAGAGATTAGGGTTAGAAGAGCCACGGGGGGCCCACAAGCCTAGGGGCGCGCCCCTAGGGCTTATGGCCCCCTCGTGGGTCTTCTGGCCTCTTCCCGAAGCTTCATGGTTGTCTTTTGGTCCAAGAAAAATCCTCAAAAAGTTTTGTTCCATTTGATATTGATTTTTTATAAGATAAAAACAAGGGAAAACAACAACTGGCACTAGGCACTAGGTTAATAGGTTAGTCCCAAAAATGATATAAAATAGCATATTAATGCATATAAAACATCCAAGATAGATAATATAATAGCATGGAACAATCAAAAATTATAGATACATTGGAGACGTATCAGGCCGCACCTCCGCCATTCTCGGAGTGTTGAGGTCATTGTCCGATGATTCCCCAATGACTCCCTTAGCATTCTTTTTGGAGGAAAACTTCCTAAAGATACTCATCTTATTCCTATGAATAAAATTCTGAAAATTTTGGTCCACAAAATTTTTGTCAACAAAATTTCACAAGATTGATAGCAACTACTCATACAGGTGCCTAGAGGCCATATTAAACATTCAAACTACTTAGAACTTAAGAATTCAACATGCAAGCCCATTTACAGCAGCACCAAGAGTAGCTAATTATTCAAAATATAAACCACTAGAGCAAAACCTGATTGGAGCAATGAAGGAGTCACATACCAATTAGCAATCCTCCAAAATAGTTTAGGTAATGGAGCTTCGAGCAAAGAGATCGAAATCCGCGGGTTTGAGAGCAAGAACACGAGAGAGAGAGAGAGAGAGAGAGAGAGAGAGAGAGAGAGCTATGGTGATTTTTTTTCTCGGGGTAGGAGAAGACATGTGCTAAAGAGATAAGTGAGGGGACCCACATAGGACCCACCACCCACTAGGGCGTGCCTGGGGTGGCTGGCACGCCCTGGTGTCTCGTGGGCACTAGGGGACCCCCCCTCTAATGTTATTTGTACCAGAAATTCAGAAATATTCAGAAAAAATCATGTTAAAATTTCAGGTCATTTTGAGCACTTTTATTTTTGGGTCATTTTTTTGCATAGAAAAATCAGAAAATAGGGTAAACATGGCATTTTATTTTATTTAACTAAGAAAAACAGAAAAAAAAAAGTGGGGACAGAAGGTTGTGCTTAGTAAATTCATCAACCACATGCCTCTCGAAAACAGTCCATTAATAAGGTTGATCAAGTCTTATTAACAACCATTTTTGATTAACATGAACCCAAAGAACTTCCGTAAAAACGGTAAGTTACCTCAACGGGGATATGCATATCCCCAACAACAAGTATGTCATATTTATTTTTGGTAGTAGGTAAAGGGAGTTGAAAACTTCCAATAGTAATTGTCGGAGAATTTTCAATAACATTATTGCCATTAACTTGAAATTGTTTCTTCGGAAAGTACACCGTATGCTCATTACCATTGATATGAAAAGTAACTTTTCTTTTATTGCAATCAATAACATCCCCTGCAGTATTCAAAAATGGTCTACCAAGGATCATTGACATATTGTCGTCCTCGGGCATCTCAAGTATAACAAAGTCTGTTAAGATAGTAACATTTGCAACAACAACGGGCACATCCTCACAAGTACCGATAGGTATGGTAGTTGATTTGTCAGCCATTTGCAATGATATCTCAGTAGGTGTCAGTTTATTCAAATCAAGTCTTTTATATAAAGAGAAAGGCATAACACTAACACCAGCTCCTAAATCACACAAAGCAGTTTTGACATAATTTCTTCTAATAGAGCATGGTATAGTTGGCATTCCCGGATCTCCAAGTTTCTTAGGTACTCCATCCTTAAAATAATAATTAGCAAGCATGGTGGAGATTTCAACTTCATGTATCTTTCTTTTATTAGTGACAATTTCTTTCATGTATTTAGCATAAGGGGCCATCTTTAAAATATCAGTCAAGCGAGTGTGCAAAAAGACTGGCCTAAGCATTTCAGCAAAACGTTCAATTCTTCATCCTCTTTTTTCTTAGATGGTTTAGGTGGAAAGGGCATGGGTTTCTGAACCAATGGTTCTATTTCTTTACCATGTTTTCTAGCAACAATGTCTCTCTTATCATATCGTTTATTTTTGGGTTGTGGGTTATCAAGATCAACAACAGGTTCTATCTCAACATCATTATCTTGTCCTTTATTATTGTGTGGTTGAGTATCTTCATGAACATCATCATTATCATTTTCATTTTCACTAGGTGAATGTTCATTACCAGATTGAGTTTCAGCATCTGAGGTAGAGGCATCATTGTTATGTTCAGGAGGTTTTTCAATTTTAGGTTCACTAGAGGTATGCAAAGTCCTATCATTTTTATTTTTTCTTCTTCTTTTTAGAAGGACTAGGTGCATCAATATTAGTTCTATGAGAGTCTTGTTTAATTCTTTTAGGGTGTCCCTAGGGATAAAGTGGTTCCTGAGTCATTTTACCTCCTCTAGTTGCTACTCTAACAGCATAATCATTTATATTATTGTTCATTTCATTAAGCAATTCTCTTTGGGATTTAGCAACTTGTTCTAGCTAAGTATGAACAATAGAAGCATGTTTACCTACACCTCTAGCATCATTAGTGATTCTAAATAACAAGTCACTCAAGCGAGCAATCATATCAGAATTTTGTTCATTGAAGTGATCTTGTTTCCTAATGTAGTTATCAAATTCATATAGGCATTGGTTAGGATGTTTATTGTAAGGGATGTCACCTTCATCAAACTTTAATAGTAGTTGTGACAGTACCAATAGCAATAGTAACTTAACAAGAACAATATGTGGGCATTGGATCGGTGAATTGGTTGGATGTTATTCATCATATATCAGTCGTAACCTAGGGCGACACAGAACTAGCTCCAGTTCATAAATATAATGTAGGCATGTATTCCGTAAACAGCCATAAGTGCTTATGAAAAAGAACTTGCATGACATGTTTTGTCCTATCCTCCCGTGGCAGTGGGGTCCATAAGGACACTAAGGGATATTAGGCCTCCTTTTAATAGAGAACCGGAACAAAGCATTAACACATAGTGAATACATGAACTCCTCAAACTACGGTCATCACTGGAAAGTATCCCAATTACTATCACCCTGGGGTTACGGATCATAACATGTAACAGGCGCATATAACTTGCAAGATCGAATCTAGTACATAGAAATAATGGTGAAAACATAAACGGCTCAGATCTGGAATCATGGCACTTGGGCCCTTGTGACAAGCATTAAGCATAGCAAAGTCATAGCAATATCAATCTTAGCACATAGTGGATACTAGGGATCAAGCCCTAACAAAACTAACTCGATTACATGATGAATCTCATACAACTCCTCACCGACCAGTCAGCCTACGAAGGAATTACTCACTCCCGGTGGGGAGCATCATGGAATTGGTGATGAAGGAGGGTTGGTGATGGCGAAGACCGAAGATTCCCCTCTCTAGAGCCCCGAACGGGCTCCAGATCGGGCCTCCCGGTGAAGAACAAGAGGTGGCGGTGGCTCCATATCGTAAAATGCGATGAAACTTCCTCTCCTATTTTTCTGGAAAAAATAGGATTTTATAGTGTCGGGATTAGGGTCAGCGGAGCCCCGAGGGCCCCACCGCCCACCAGGGCGCGCCAGAGGGGGGTGGCGCGCCCTGGTGTCTTGTGGGCAGCCAGGGCACCCCTCCGGTGGGTCTTGGTTCTAGTATTTTTTATTTATTCTGAAATAATACTCCAAAAGTTTCATCCAATTCCGAGAACTTTTATTTCTGCACAAAAACAACACCATGGTAGTTCTGCTGAAAACAGCGTCAATCCGGGTTAGTTTCATCCAAATCATGAGAATTAGAGTCCAAAACAAGGGCAAAAGTGTTAGGAAAAGTAGATACGATGGAGACGTATCAACAGCCCGGATGCCTCGCCGAAGACACGAAGCAGCTCCCGGATGACCCGGAGATCGCGGGTCGAGGGGTGGCAGAAGATAACAATCTCGTCAGCGTAGAGGGAAATGCTCGACGAGGCATGTCGAGTGGTGAGGCGCTGGAGCAAGCCGCGCCTGTGGGCATGAAGAAGAAGCGAGTTCAGGGCATCAATGACAATAGTAAAGAGCATCGGGGAGATGGGCTCTCCCTGCCGCAACCCACAGGCGTGGTCAATCAGAGGTCTAGGAGAGCCATTTATGAGAATGCGCGTACTGGACGTGGAGAGTAGGATGACTATCCACTCGATGCAACGTCCTCCGAAGCCCAGGTGGCGAAGGACGTCGATGAGGAAGGGCCAAGAGACCGTGTCAAACACGCGCGCGATGTCGAGCTTGAGAAGGACATGAGGCATGCGGAAGTTGTGCAACTAGCGGGCGGTCTACTGGACTAGCATGAAGTTGTCGTGCACGCACCGGCCCGCGATGAATGTGCTTTGATTGGTGGAGACAAGCTGGCCGAGGTCCGGGGCAGCGAAGCGAAAGAACCTTGGCGATGAGCTTTGCCACAAGATGTATCAGTCTGATGGGGCGGTAGTCTGAGAGGGAGGAGGCGTCCGGCTTCTTCGGGATGGGAGTGATGAGGGCCTCATTAAGGCGCTGCAGACTATGCCCATTCATGGAGTAGAACTTTTCGAACACGGCGCACATGTCAACTTTGATCGTGTCCCAGCAAGCCACAAGGAATTCCGCCATGAACCCATCGGGGCCCGGGGCCTTGCCGCGGGGGAGCGCCTTGACCGCACGCCAAATCTCATCCTCCGAGAATGGGAGCTCAAGGCCGACAAGATCGAAGGTGCGGTCGTTGATCTAGCTCAGGTCGATGGAGAAATCGTGAGTTTTGGGGGTGCCGAGGAGCGAGGAGAAGTGGTGGAACACAACTTCAGCCATGCCCTGCTCGTCGAACACCGTGGAGTTCTCATGCTGGAGGGACAATATACGGTTCTTCTGCAATCTGTGGGCAGCGTGGATTTTGAAAAAGGCGGTGTTGGTCTCGCCCTCCTTAAGCTAGCCGAAACTCGCACGGTCGTGAGCGATGGATCTCTCCAACGAGGCCAATCCAAGGTAAGCGCGCTTGAGATTGCCTCGGAGCCAAGCTTCGGAGGGGGAGAGAGCCTGGAAGTCTTGGGTAGCGTCAAGGCGGGCAGTCAGTTCCCGCGCAATCATCAGCTGCAGAGATACGTAGCCATGGATACGCACCCCCCAGCTCTGGAAGCGGCGGGCCGTGTGTTTGAGGCGGAGGCAAACACACCGGAACAAGTCCGGGTCGTGAACGGAGCCCCAAGCGTCCGCCACCGTTTCCTGAAAGCCTTCGAGCTTGATCCAGTATCGCTCAAAGTGGAAGCGTTGAGGGCCAGCGTGGCGCGGAGTGCAATCCAGAAACAGAGGGCAATGATCGCACGCCGTCGAGGCAAGGCACTGGAGGATGGAGTGAGGCTGTGAGAGCTCCCAATCAGAGGTGCAAAGGAATCCGTCATTGCGCACGAGCGTGGGCGATTCCCTCTCATTGGACCAGGTGTATCAACGGCCATACATGTACACGTCGCGCAGCTCCATGTCGGCGATGAAGCGGCGGAATCGGCTGGAAGTGCGCCGGTTAATACGCCCGTTACTCTTATCTCCGGAAGAGGAGACAAGGTTGAAGTCGCCCCAAGGAGCCAGGGGCCAGCGCAAGATGCGCGAGTGTCCTGCAGGTCCTCGAGGAACAGGATCTTATCATGGTCCTCCTGCGGGCTGTACACACCAGTGATCCACTATGGGTGCACGCCTAAAACAAGTATCTCTGATTTATTCTAAAGTTAGTACAGAGGGAGTAGTATTCCTTTTCACTTAAATGATTTTTGAATTTTAAACACACGGAATACTCCTATATATATTGCAACATTATGTGCAACCAAAATTCGTTTTGGTCAAACAGATGCCAAATTTACGGAATATACGTTCAAAATGGACCTTCCACGAGATATATACCCTGGAGGCGTTGATACATTCGAACCTCGCTGGCCGATAACTAACCCAGATGAGATCCAAGGATTTAAACTGTCCCGCGGCGTTTACGCTGTCGCATGCAGCAGCACAGCCACAGATCGAGTCCTCCCCCTCGTGGACTAAACCCGCCGCCCGCAACCACCTAGCTCGGGTATATAAATACACCCCCTCCCTCTACCAGAACCCCCGAAGAGATCGATCGATCGCGAGAGACGGGAGGGCGCGAGGGCCAACAGCATGAGACCCATGGCTTCCTTCGGCGCTGCCGCCTGCTTCCTCCTCTGCGCGCTGCTCCTCGTCCAGCCCGCCCCCGCCGCTGCCGCCGGCGAGAAGCGGTCCTACGTCGTGTACCTCGGCGAGCATGCGCACGCGTCGCGGCTGCACGACCTCCCAGCCGTCGACCTGGCGGCGGTCGAGGGGAAGGCCGCCGACTCGCACTACGACCTCCTCGCCACCGTCCTCGGAGAGTAAGCAGGCCACGGCCGCCGTTGTTTCTTGAACCGATGATCAGGTGTAGATGCGTGTGCATGGAGGTTGGCTGACGTGGATTTTCTCTCTGTTGCGCTCATCGCAATGCAGCAAGGCGAAGGCGCGGGAGGCCATCTTCTACTCGTACACCAAGCACATCAACGGCTTCGCCGCCAACCTCGACGCCGACGAAGCCGCCCAGATCGCCCGTGAGTAGTCTCTCTCTACCGCCTGCATGACCGCCGTGGTGGATCGACGGCGTTTGCTCCTGAAATATGGTGTCGTCGATCGATTAACTGACTGACTGCTTTCCGGTCGTGATCTAATCTGCAGGGCTGCCGGAGGTGGTGTCGGTGTTCCGGAACAGGGGGTACCAGCTGCACACGACGCGGTCGTGGCAGTTTCTTGGCATCGCCGGGCCCGGAGGCGTCCCGCGCGGAGCGTCCTGGCGCAAGGCTAAGTTCGGCGAGGGCGTCGTCATTGGCAACATCGACACCGGTACTTGCATGATCCGATTTATATACAATCAATCGGGTTGACTTAATCTGACTACAAATATTTTGGACAGTATATATATCAGGAAGCCAGAAGATCCGTAAAGTGCCAAAAATATATATTTTGAGTAGATATACCAGTACTAAAATTGTCTTAGATTAGATTACCCCGCATGTTACCCCAGAATTAGATATATAATTTCTAAATATTGTGCAAAATACTAATACAGTCCTGGCGATTTGAATTATGTACAAAATTTGAGCATATGCTAAAAAGAAATTTCATCATGAAAAGTTTGTGTGCATGCCACAATTAAATGTAAAGAGATTTAAAACTCACTTAGAATGCACTAATGCATGTTGTTGCATGATAAGGGTTCACATGCATAGACCTGACGTACGATAGTTTTGATGATTTGAAAGCATGCACGTTGAGACAATTAGAAGTACTAGTTGGAATTACTCTTTTGTTAGGGTTGCACGCGTGTATTATGATGGTGACCAAGGCGCATAATTATAGACGCGTTAGGACAAAATTACCTTTGGCAAATGTATTGGTTAGTGGCAAGTAGATCGGTGAGTTGAGGAAACTAATAGATACATGCAATCGAGAGAGAAATATTTTCCTTTTTTTAATATAAGGAGAGATACAGAAAATCAGGAAGAGATACTTTCCTCTTTCTGGAGGGATAAAAAGGAAATTACGTGGATTTATAAAAAATGCATCTTACATTGTGGAATTTTATCAAAAAACAAATACACCTTATCTAAAGAAATGGAGGGAGTATATAGTAAGGTCAGCAGAGTAGCCAGAGTGTTGTTGACTTTTTCCCATTCACTAATGGATGCATCTTTATAGCTGGTCTTTGACAGATCGAGTATATAGGACCATCCAATGATTCCATAGTGGCTTCCCATCTGTAGTACATGCAACCATGCTAGATGCTATCCTACCCTACATTCCTCTAGAGTACTTACTTTCTCGACATGCTTACAATTCTGATGCAGCCAAAGGATGGGCCATAATCCAACATACATACCCCAGACCAATCAGTGTCCATCTGGAAAAATTTCCTGGTCCACGTTAAAAGGAGCCAGCAGATTTTTCATGGAATTTCTGCGGTCCAAACAGGCCTCCAATTGAGGACCTTTTATTTAACCGTTGTACTGAAATAGTTGTCTCTACTTTGGATTGGAATCTGCCGTTCAAATTGATTTGTATTTCAATGGTGTTGCTGATATATACGTGCTCTTGTGCTCTATGGATGTGAAGGTGTGTGGCCAGAATCGGAGAGCTTTCGGGATCATGGGCTGGGACCAGTCCCCAAGCACTGGAAAGGAACATGCGAGAAAGGCCAAGACGACAACTTCCACTGCAATGCGTAAGCTAACGTGCTCTTGTGATCTAAACGCCGTTATATTTCATTACTTGTCAAATTTCAATTGACTGAGACTTCGTTATGTCTCTATCAATGATATCTTCGTGAGATCCTACGTTAAGATTTGTGCATATTTTTTGTTTTAGTTTTTTTTCTCTTTTCCTTTTTTATATGTTATGTTATTTGATTGAGACTTGGTTAATTCTAAGTCAACTGAGAGCTACCACACATTTAATTAATGCGTGCATGCATTCTTGTGCTAATTAGTCACATAACTATGTTCGTTTAGAGCAATGTTTGTTTCCTTTTCAGATCCACACTTGAAGTCTATACTGTGCACGTACGTTTGATCCAAAAAGTTGATATACTTTTATCTAGTGTAGCACTATAGTTGAGACCACCACCATGCACATATGAGCTGTGGGAGAGTACGACCACCACCAGCCGATGCCTCTAAGGTATCTACTAGTGGTAAGTGGCAATGATGGATAGATGTGCATGCTTTGACTGCATGCATCATGTCTATCCTTGAGAATTCCTTTAATCCCGGACGACAGTGACACTGCACTGAGTCTGAGTGGTATATAGTGTCTCCCGGCCCCACCTGTAAAGAGATAGTCAGCGAGAGAAGAAAGGACAGGAAAAGTTGCATGCCTTTAACAGAAAAGAAAAAACATCAGATTTCACTGTATACTCTTGTCTTTTCTCCCTGCACAAACGAAGAATTTTAGAAGAAAAAAAATTGAGTGTGCTCAATGATGCATTGATCGTAAGGATAATGGACATTGTCCATGAGAGTTTCAGTTTATTCATCGAGCTGTATAGAGCGATTTTTTATAGTTCTCTCTGAATTTTTGGAGCGCATGCATGCAGGAAGCTGATCGGGGCGCGCTACTTCAACAAGGGGTACGGGTCGGAAGGGCTCGACACCAAGGCTCCCGAGTTCAACACCCCGCGGGACAACGAGGGGCACGGCACGCACACGCTGTCCACGGCCGGTGGCTCGGCGGTGCCCGGCGCCAGCGTGTTCGGCTTCGGCAACGGCACGGCCTCCGGCGGCTCTCCACGGGCGCACGTGGCCGCGTACCGCGTGTGCTACAAGCCCGTGAACGGCAGCTCGTGCTTCGAGGCGGACATCCTGGCCGCCTTCGACGCCGCCATCCACGACGGCGTGCACGTCCTGTCTGTCTCCCTCGGCAACGATGGTGAGCCCTACGACTACTTCGACGACGCCATCTCCATCGGGTCCTTCCACGCCGTCCGCCGCGGCATCAGCGTTGTCTGCTCGGCCGGAAACTCGGGCCCCAAGCCCAGCTCCATCTCCAACCTTGCGCCGTGGGTCTTCACTGTCGGTGCCAGCACCATGGACCGCGAGTTCCCGTCTTACGTCGTGTTCAACGGCACAAAGATCAAGGCCCGCTTCTTCCCTAGCTATCTCACAGTTATTGTTACTATCATTTCTGGAAGATAATTAATCAAACTGTTTTGATGCATGCAGGGGCAGAGCATGTCGGAGACATCGCTCAAGGGCAAGGAGTCTTACCCCATGATCGATTCCGCTGAAGCCGCAGCGCCCGGCAGAGCGGTAGATGACGCGTACGTGTATCAATGTCTCTTATATTGTTAATCTTCTATACGACCAAGTACTAGTAATGTGCGGCCTTTACATGATGATGACGATGAATGTGTGTGCGAGTGCAGCAAGATTTGCCTGCAGGGGTCGCTGGACCCGGAGAAGGTGAAAGGGAAGATCGTGGTGTGCCTGCGTGGGACGAGCGCGCGTGTGGCCAAGGGCCTGACGGTGCTCCAAGCCGGCGGCGCCGCCATGGTGCTCGCCAATGACGCCGCCTCGGGCAACGAGATTATCGCGGACGCGCACCTGCTCCCGGCCACGCACATCAGGCACAGCGACGGCCTCACCCTATACAACTACCTCAAATCCGCCAAGTAAGTAAACCAAACCATGAATAAAGCCTACGGCGTAATCTATATTAATTACTGCTTCTAAATAATTGGCACATTTAGATGGATGCATGACGTTGTTTCTCCGTTTTTTGGAAAGGTCACCAGAGGGGTACCTTGAGAAGCCGGAGACGATCCTGGAGACGAAGCCAGCGCCGTACATGGCCGCTTTCTCCTCGCAGGGACCCAACCCCGTCAACCCGGAGATTCTCAAGCCCGACATCACGGCGCCCGGGGTGAGCGTGATCGCCGCGTTTACCCGCGCCATGGCCCCCACGGAGCTCGCCTTCGACGAACGCCGCGTCGCCTTCACGTCCATGTCTGGGACGTCCATGTCGTGCCCGCACGTCTCTGGCCTCGTGGGGCTCCTCAAGGCCCTCCACCCAGACTGGAGCCCCTCCGCGATCAAGTCGGCAATGATGACGACGGCGATCGACGTGGACAACAAGGGCGAGTCCATCCTCAACGCATCCTTGGCGCCGGCTGGGCCCTTCGCCTACGGCGCCGGCCACGTGTGGCCGAGCCGCTCCATGAACCCCGGCCTCGTCTACGACCTCGGCCCCGACCACTACCTCGACTTCCTCTGCGCGCTCAAGTACAACGCCACGGTCCTGTCCATGTTCAACGGCGAGCCGTACAAGTGCCCCGAGAAGGCCCCCAAGATCGAGGACCTCAACTACCCGTCCATCACCGTCGTCAACCTCACGGCCTCCGGCGCAATGGTGAAGCGCACGGTGAAGAACGTTGGCTCCCCGTGCAAGTACAAGGCGATGGTGCGCCAGCCGGCTGGCGTGCATGTGACGGTGAGCCCCGACGTGATGGAGTTTGGGAAGAAGGGGGAGGAGAAGACGTTCGAGGTCAAGTTCGAGACCAAGAACGCCAAGCTGGCCAAGAACTACGCGTTTGGCGCGCTCATATGGAGCAACGGTGTCCAGTTCGTGAAGAGCCCCATCGTTGTCAAGACGGCGGCATGAAAGGGCAACCGGGTAAAATTATATCGATCGGGTGTTGGCGTTTGATTAGCTTAGGAATCAATCATATCGAGCGTTAGGGTTTCCATTAGCTTAGGAATTAAGCCACTGTAGAGAGAAACAGACACGCATATGTTATTTAGGTCTTTATTAGGCCTGTGGAACAATAATCAAGTGAAGGGGAATAATAAAGTGGTTAGTAGTTCTTCGCAGGGGTTTGCATGGTGTTTTTTATTTTGAAAGCACGACGCCGGCTGCCGCGCAGTGAAGAGAGCTCGTCTGGTCGTCTTCTCCCTCCAAGGCAGGATCAGGCCCAACCTCCACGCCACCAGCTCCACCCCCATATCTCTTTCCTTCCAGGTTAGTTTCAGGTCCGCTTAAAAATTTCAGGTTAGCTCATCTAAAAACAGTTTAAGGTTAGTTCGCATAATTTAATTAGAAGTGTTATTTGGTTGACTGTCATTGTTACTTATCCGATCTGAATCTAATGAAATATGTAATGTGCCGAAGAGATAATTACACGATAGTACCACATTTGGGGCGGTGGTGGCGAATTGGTATCACTTTTGGAAATTTTTACGTGTCAGTACCACGTTTGGGTCTAACCGTTGCAAATCGAGCTAATCTTCGTATTTCTACGTATTGACGCTGGAACTGACCGCCCGGGCCGCGCGTCAGCTGCCACGCTGGCAAATCAGCACCCGCCCGCTCGCCCGATACGTGCGGTCCGGCTCGAACCGGACCGGCTCGTGCTCTGTCTCTCCCTCCTCGCTCGTGCCTTCCTCCTCGCTCCTCTCTCGCCGCCCTCGTCGCCGCCCGCAGCGTTGCCGGACCGGACCGCCGCCGCCCGCCATGGTTTTCGAAGACGAAAGGAGTGAGGAGACGTCCAGCCTGACGTACATGCACTCGACCTCATCCACGGACAGGCTTAACCAGGTGATTTCCCTTGAGCTAGGTTTAGGGTTAGGGTTTCAGATTTGGGGCTTTTTGATTTGGTTGATTTTGCTGGGTTTTGATTTGGGCATTTTGTTTGTATGAGGTTCGGCAGGTCCCTTTCAGCGTTGAAGATCCAGATTACCAGGGGCTTGAGTTGGAAACGATGTCGCCATGTGAGAAGCACGGGAAGGCATATGAGAGGCTTGTCGCATTTGAAGGAACAGACACAGGGAGAAGGTTCTTAGCATGTGCAGAGCCGGTATGAATTGTAGGGTGATAGTTGGATATTATATTTTGGTTGATAGTGTCATTTTATTGTTGGTTTGACAGTGGCATATTGAACATGACTACAAGGCCTGATTATTAGGGCATATTCACTTTTGCAACAGCAGTGGCAGTAGTTTCATGACAGTGGTACTGTTATTTAGCAGTGGCATTGTTCTTGGTATCATGTGAAATATTCAGTTTGGGACTTCTACAAGTTTTATATTGCTGTTGTGGCATTTTTATGTACTTAATGACAGTGCACTGTTAATTATGTTGTTCTTACACTTTTACTCCTGTTTGGAACTAAATATTGAGTGCAAATCTGTTCAAATCTGTAGCTGAGTGGTGTTGTAATTTGTCATGCTGTTATTTAGTGGGTAGGTACATCTCAATTACCAGTGTAGCTTAGTGCTGCTATTATTACCAATTTAGAAAGGAAAAACAGTGGTAGGAACTAATGTAGCTTAGTGCAGTAGTTATTTACCTGTGGTATGAACTAACTTGTTTATTATTTATCTTTCTGCTCTTTTTGCAGGAAGGGCAGAATTGTGGGTTTGTTGAATGGGTTGATCACCAGTGGCCCCCAACAATGCAAAATGCATTGTTGAAGCTGTGGGCAATGGTTGAAGATAGCAGGAGTGCTAGGGTGAATGATAATCTTGAAAGTTCTTTCACTATCCACCATCTGACAGAAGAGAAGAACAAGTTGGAGGCCAACTATGATAAGCTAGTCCAAGATGTGCATGAGCTTATGAGCTTCCAGAAGGAGAGGGTGGTGGATTTCGGACATCTGCAGTCTGCCATTACATATCAGCATGAATGCAGAAGTGACCTGGTGGCTGATATGAAGGCACAGATGGCAAAGAGAGATGCAGAGTCTAAGAAGCTTAAGCAGAATTATGAAGTGCTACTGAACCTGACAAGATCTCAAGCTACAGTCATCCAGAACCTGAAGTTGAAGCATATTACAGACAAGCAATTGCTTAGTGAAGCTAAGATGAACTTGGAGTTGAAGAATGCAGAGCTCACAAAGTCTGAGGAGAAGCTCACCCAAGATAAGCTAGAGTTGAAGTTTCAGGTTTTAGATTTGCTTAAGGGAAAGGAAAAGCATGGTGAAGAGATGGTGCAGCTAGAGCTTCAGTTTGCTGAGCTGATGAAGGCAGAGGAGAAGCTGAAGGAGAAGATCAAGGGGATCCAGGCCATCTTAGAGAAGTGAAGAAAATGAATATGAGACTAGTGGGCAATGCTGACCTTTTGGGCATGATGGTTGTGTAGTGTATGGCTCTACTAAATGTGAACTTCTCTAAGATGAACTATGGCTGTGTATGTATGTAGTAAATATGCTTTTCATCCTTTTGTGAGAAAAGGATGAACTATGCATCTAAACTCCACTATGTATTATGAACAATGGTTGTGTACCCTATAATATGTTGAACTCCAGTAACTATTGTGTGTTATGTTTGCTAGACTTGAAATGATGTTATATCATGCATTGGAAGATGGATCAGATATTCTGTGTTATGTTTGCTAGACTTCAGATTATGATTTCTCATGCACTAGGTTTTATATTAGATGATTATGTTAGCATTGGAAGACTATTTGATGGTTATGTTAGCACCGTAAATCCTAATGGTTAGGTTTAGGTGGCTCCGTCGACTCCGAGGCACCGTAAACCCTAAAGGTTAGGTTTAGGTGGCTCCGTCGACCCCTAGGCACCGTAAACCCTAATGGTTAGGTTTAGGTGGCTCCGTCGACCCCTAGGCACCGTAAACCCTAAAGGTTAGGTTTGGGTGGCTCTGTCTACGCCGACACACTGTAAACCCTAAAGGTTAGGTTTAGATGGCTCCGTCGACCCCTAGGCACCGTAAACCCTAATGGTTAGGTTTAGGTGGCTCCGTCGACCCCCAGGCACCGTAAACCCTAAAGGTTAGGTTTGGGTGGCTCCGTCGACCCCTAGGCACCGTAAACCCTAATGGTTAGGTTTAGGTGGCTCCGTCGACTCCGAGGCACCGTAAACCCTAAAGGTTAGGTTTAGGTGGCTCCGTCGACCCCTAGGCACCGTAAACCCTAGAGGTTAGGTTTAGGTGGCTCCGTCAACCCCGAGACACCGTAAACCCTAAAGGTTAGGTTTAGGTGGCTCCGTCGACCCCTAGGCACCATAAACCCTAATGGTTAGGTTTAGGTGGCTCCGTCGACCCCTAGGCACCGTAAACCCTAAAGGTTAGGTTTGGGTGGCTCCGTCGACCCCGAGACACTGTAAACCCTAATGGTTAGGTTTAGGTTGGTTCATCCATATGACCAAATAGCAAAACAATGCCATTAAAGTATGAACATAGACCATCAAGTTATCCACCCAAGTGGCATCAATCCATGAACCATCAAGTTATCCCCAACAGAACCATCAAGATATCCATTGGCATCGGCACAAGTTGCTTTAGTGGCATCAAACATAAAAGAAAACACATTGTAGTGGCATCAAACTCTAAATAATACACATTGTACCATGAATACAAGTTGCTGATGTATCATCAAAGCAAAATAAAGCACAATGTATCATCAGCACAAGTTGCTGTAGTGGCATCAAACCAAAATAAAGCATCAGCAGTAGTTACTGGAGTGACATCAAACCAAAAGATAACATTCCACATTGTAGTAGGTGCACATTGTAGCATCAGCAGAAGTCTGCATCACCTTCCGCCACCTCTACTAGCATTGAACTAGGTCATCCATCCAGTGTGTGTGCCATCAGTTGGTGGAGGAGGAGCACTAGAAGTTGAGGCACCATACTGCCTTGGGGCAGAGAAAGGCCTTGAAGAATGAGCACCTCTCGCAGCAGTAGATTGAGCACTAGAAACCTTTTTGCCTTGTTAATTGCTGAGATGGCATGGTTACATGGGACTCCACTGAGGTCCCACTTTCTGCAACCACAGGTTTCAAGTAGACAGCATGTGTTTGCTCCCCACTAGTTACTTGCCACAAGTTAACACCTGCTTGAATGGGTTTGCAGTACCTGGCCCTTTCCTTCTCAATCTCCAACTTCTCACTGTAATGTGGTGTGATCTCCCATCTAGCTTCCTTTCCACTCTCTCTATTCATGTGCCACCTAACCATCTGCTTATCCTTTATGCCATCACACATAGTTCTTACTGGTTTTTTTCTATGATCTAGGATGTACTTGTTAAACACCTCAGACAAATTGTTGACAACCAAGTCAGTCTTGCAATTTGTGTCAAATGCATGCCTAGCCCAGGTTTTCTTGGGTATTGCACTAAGCCACTGCCAAGCTTCCTCACTCTCAGCTTTGAGATCATCCATTGCTATATTAAATTTGTGTTCATTATATGCATAACTGGCATTATCCATGCACTTCTTAAGGTCTTACCCCCTAAAGCCAGCATTTTGGAAGTTTGCATATATGTGTCTTAAGCAGAATCTTTGATTACTGTTAGGAAAAACTCTATCAACTGCAAACAGTAGCCCCTGGTGCACATAATTTAAACAGCTAAGCTACTGTCTAATGCACATGTAAACACATATTTAGCAGGCAATGCAAGGTGGATAGACATACCTTCTGTGTGTCAGACATTATAGTATATGGACCATACTGTCCAACTTCTCCTCCAAGACAAATTTTCAGTTGGTGTAGAAACCAGCACCAGTTTTCTTTGTCCTCTTGTCCAACAATGCCAAATGCCAGTGGGTATATGTTGTTATTGCCATCTCTACCAGTGGCAGCAAGGATTTGTGCACCAGTGGTTAGCTTGATAAAACATCCATCAATACCTAAAACAGGAAGTAAACATAACATGTTAAATGCATTTATATGTGCAAGCTATTGAAATTAACAACATCAAAGTAGTGTACAAGCTAAAATAAACTAACCAATGAATGGTCTACACCCCTGTAGAAATCCCTCCCTTGCTCCATTGATGCAATAAAACATGGCATGGAATCTGGGTCCTGGATGTGGGATTTTTTCAGTGGCTCTTGGAGTTACAGTGCTGACTACAACTCTACTCCCAGGGTTTGTATCCATGACAGTCTGAGCATAGTCTCTCAGCCTTGGGTATTGCTTCTTATGATCTTCCAACACAGCCTCAACAGCTAGGTTTTTTGCCCTATATGCCATAGCCTTGGGCACATCCACACCATACTTTTCCATGCATGCATCAATAAGTGTATGTATGCTAGTAGTGACATCAAATCTGAATAGTGGCTCATATTGCTTTGCAAGCCACTTGGCACTTCCCTGGTTGTTTTAGTAGAACTAGGGAAAGTGTGTTGTAATCTCATCTTCTTAATTGCAAAAGTCCTTTTATAACAGCTGCCACAATGCAGAACTTGCATTGTGAATTCTTGCAATGCACAATGATCCTCTTATCTGAGTTCCTGTGATACTTGAAGTCTCTGCACTGAGTGATGTGCAAGCTCAACAAAGCATCTCTGAATTGATGTTGATCTATGAAACACATTTGCAGTTGTTGGTGTGGTTGCTCCAAATCCTCATTGTACCATACTCTAGGTGGCCTCTTCTTTGCCCTGCTCTTCCTTCCTTTAGGTAGCACAAATGCTAGTGGCTGAAACCCATCATCTTCACTGTCCTTCAGTAAACTATTATCTTCTTCATCTGATGATGGTTTCCAATCAGGTTGCACTTCTTCTAAAACACTGGAATGTGACCTTGTTGTTGGTCCCCTCCTTACTTGCAGCTTCTGCTTCTTCTTTGCTGGCACAGATATTTTTTCTTCCTCTTCTGGAACAATAGGGTCATCATCCTCCAAATCAAATAATTCCTCTACCTCTGTGTCACCCTCATAATGCACTTGTTCTTCCTCCTCTGTTTCTTCTTCTGATTCTTCATCCTTTGTTTCTTCTTCATGTTGTTCTTCTACTTCTTCCTCTATCTGTCTGTTCCCTGTTCCATCTCCATGTCTTCAGCATCATTCATTTCCTCATTATAGTTAGGCCTTAAATCCCCAATATAATAAGGGTTAGTGTCACTGTCATATTGCCCTTCAGATGAAGATGCATAACTGCCATCATAGCCATCTTGTTCTTCTTCCACAACTTCTTTTAACTTTGGATTTAGAACACTCCTGCTCTCTTGTGTTAAAACAGCAGGGCCTACAGCTGCAATAGAGCAGCTACTCTGACCTTCATAAGCTACACCTTGCTGATCAACAGCATACACAGAAGGATCAGCCAGATCATAAACCACAGGCTCAGAATAAACAATTGCATCTAATTTTTGCTTCTCTACAAAACCCTTTTGTGCTAAACTGACAGCTGGTGGACAAGCCCTAAATAGCAAATTAAGCACCAAACTCTCCTCATTCTGCCTCTTGATCAACTGTAGTTTAACATTACTATCAACCAATTCCAAACCCTGCTCTCCTGGGGTCTCCATGTAAAACAGCAGTGAATTATCAATACTAAAGCCTTGTGTTTCCATCAATGCAACCATATTCAGATATGTCACATCTGAACAACTTAACTTCCTCTCTAACAGATCATTATTGTCAAAATGGATCCTAACATTCCATATGTCTTCATATAAACTACAATTCACATGCAATTTGCCTAATTAGTACACTATAACCCTAATTAGCAAATAAATGAGAAGAAAAAAAGACAGAAACAAAAACTTACATGACGCCGCCGAGCCCGTGGGTCAGCTCGTGGCTATTGCTAGGGTTCGCCACCCACTGTTGTGCCAGCCGTACCCGCTGCTCCATGGACAGTGCGGGCTCCATGAACTCGTCGTCGTCGCTAGAATACTCAGAGCTCGAGTAGCCGTTGCCGCCCTCGATTGGAGATCTCCCCTCGATTCCTCATGCCGCGCCGCTGCCGAAGAGGGGAATGTTTGCGTCGCCGCCATCGCCGTTGCCGCCACCGCCGCTGCCGCCACCACCGCCCGGGGTCGCCGCCGCCATCGCCGTAGAGACGCGTGAGGGAGCTAGGGTTCGTCGACGAACAGAGGAAGAGAAGAAAGGAGAGGGAGAGACAGAGCACGGGCCGGTCCGGTTCGAGCCGGACCGCACGTATCGAGCGAGCGGGCGGGTGCCGATTCGCCAGCGTGGCAGCTGACGCGCGGGCCCGGGCGGTCAGTTCCAGCGTCAATACATAGAAATACGAAGATTAGCTTGATTTGCAACGGTTAGACCCAAACATGGTACTAACACGTAAAAATTTCCAAAAGTGGTACCAATTCGCCACCACCGCCCCAAATGTGGTACTATCGTGTAATTATCTCTGTGCCGAAGGATGGTTGAGCACCTATTTCTGTGTGATTGTCAAGCCAAAGAGGGGCCACTCATCAGGCCTAACTTCCACCGATGAAATTTTGCATCCACATCTCTGTCCGTGAAAGCCCTTGCTGAATTTGTATGGTAAAGAGTGCTCCCTCCTGTTACATACATTCCATTGGGTACTAAATAAATTATTTTCCAGCTAATTGCAATAGAATTTAATTAGGAGGGCAAGTAATTATGTGTGATAGCTACTTAGTTTTTTTTACTCTTAGAGTCCTGTAGGATTTTGTAATTGGGCTGACATTTGTTGTCTGAATCTAGATTTTTACTCTTAGATTCTCTGTCCGCGAACACCATCCGACGTCTGCCCATGCTCCACACTTTGCTGGAACTCTGTCTGCCCGTTCTCCACTTGAGGTATGTATGAAGCTAACCTGGAATTTCCTGATAGTCATCTATATGCCCATGTTTTGTTTGCACAAGGTCAGGTCATACTCCTTTAGTACGGGTGTTTTTTTTACTTTTTTGCTGGTACGCTTGACGATGTTCTTTGGTCAGCACTACTACAGCATGCTCCTCCCTTCACTTGTATCTATAGGGTGCCCGGTAGTTTGTTCTCTACTATTGAAAGTATTTTCATTAGTTGTGGGAAGTGTAAGATTGGGTACCAGTTTTATACCAAATTTGTGTCGACCTGTCGATAGTAAATGTCTAAACTTGAGTGCTAGACCTACTTATGGTTAATAAATCTAGTTGTTCTCAAGACTCAACTATGGATGTCAAACTGTCGATACTGAATGTCTAAACTTGAGTGCTAGACCTACTTATGGTTAATAAATCTTGTTGTTCTCAAGACTCAACTATGGATGAACAATGTTGCAAACTTTGTCTCTTGGCATAGGCTCAAGCAAGAACCTCTTTGAGCTGTACTTGCCAAAATTAGGAGTTAGTTAATCCTCTTTTTTCTTATTGATGCACACGAATTTGGATAGATTATTGATTCATGTTTGATCTATGATATACACGTGAATAGGTCGAGGAGGTGGAGCTATAATTAAGCAACTGTTGTACTGGGTCGGTATATGACATATTCTTTTAAACTGACATGCAACTGGATTGTGGATTGGTCTGTTTTGCAGGAAAAAAAACAGAACAAAGCCTACTCACGCTGGGGGCAAGTTAATCGAACGAGTAGCAAGTGAGGTCTACAAAGCATCGCAGGGATGGAGGACTGGGGTGCTACGACTGACAGGCTGAAGCGGATCGACCTCCTTCCCTGAAGCTTGTTTTTGATCTTTCTGCTTTTCTCTGATGAGGCTGCGCCCTCTTGATCTATTGCCGCTTGTGGCCCTGATGCTGTTGAAGATTCTATATTCTACTTTTAACCACTTAGACTGGTAGCTTGGTTCTAGATCTAGGGTAGTCTTGTTATGAATCTGAATTCGTGCGATGGTTTCGTTAATGAAATCGGAGGGGGCTCTTTTGCTATAAAAAAATGACATATTCTCTATTACCTGAGTCAACACCCACTGTAGAGCATATGGCTTGAACACGGATATCAGGCTGGGTGCACGCCCTGACGCCCATGCACACACCTATAGCAAACTCGACGACACCTAGAGCAAGTGCACATGAGCTTTTTGGTGCCCTCCTGATACGACAAATATCACGCCATGGACCGTCACCTACACCGACCACGCTCGCCGCAAGACCGTCACCGCCATGGACGTCGTCTACGCGCTGAAGCGCCAGGGCCGCACCCTCTACGGCTTCGGCGGCTAGGCCGCGCCGGTCCAGTCGAATCCACCTCGCGCCGCAAGATTCGTACCATAGCTATGGTTGTTCAGTGTTCAATCTCGCTGTTGTTGTTCAGTGTTCAGTGTTTGGAGTACTATGATACAAGGAAATCACAGCATTACCCTCGAATTCTTGTGCAATATCTTGCTCTGTTTTTTGTTTGTGAGAAACCTTGCTCGGTTGCTTTGTTAAAACTTATCAGTGCGTTCCCCCATTCCCATGCTGTCGCTGTAGTTTCCTGCCCCCAATCGATCGCGTTGGCTTCAGTGTGCAGTAGATTCCAACCATCACTGCATTTTTATCCGTGCGGTCTGCGGTGTGATGATTACGGCGATGATTTATCAAGCGTGATGGTTTATACAACCAATTATTACAGATCGCCCATCAAACTATTTCAATTAAACGGTTTCAGTGTATACTATTTGCAGATGTTCAATACAGTATGCCAGTATATACACGTATAATAATACATTCCAGATGGCAGATAATTTCATCAAACAATATAACTTTATTGCCCACTCAGAGTTCAGTTTCTATGATAGAACAATGGCTCCAGAGAAACAATAAACACCCACTTTGTACAAACAGAAACCGTGGAGGGTGACATGAGTGCTTACCTGTTTGTATGTTCCTACACTAATTCGTATGTATGTATCGATCGTCTCTGCAATGTGACATGAAACTGGTCTGATATTGGCACCAATTGTATTGAACGAATATTGCAGCAGTTGCAAAATTCAGAGAACAAGTGTGCTTTTTTGGTGCCCTCCTTATGACAAACAAATTCTGCATTGTTGAGATGTAAACTTTTCTTCTGGAAAACAACAGTCTGTTGGAACAGTTTGAGCGCGAAAGCAATCTTCTAGGTGTAATCGTCTGCCTGATATTACTCATGAAAAAATGTTATGGAGCATACGTCAGATGAAAACATAGAAAGAGATCTAGTGGCAGATGTTTGCATTAATCAGATCCAACGCTTTTACATTTACTAAAATCCGTTGCATTAATCGACCAATTGTGAGGACATTCTCCTAATAGTTAGTAGGGTAGGAACTATTGTCAGTAGCGTCACACCGACCGCGATGGCTAGTATTCTGAATGTCTTTTTGGAAGTTTTGAAGTACTTTGAAGTATTGATAAAAACCATGGGTAAGCCCTTTCTCTTTTGTTTCAAGCATTGATTGTTCTCCTCTTTGCTACTTTGAAGTATTGATTATTCTCCTCCTTGGTCATGTCATTTCCCAGCATGTCAAAATGTACACTCCTAATTTCTCTTCAGGAGGAAACCAAGAAGCTGCGGATGACGATGAGGGTACAGAGGAGGAGGAGGAAGAAGAACTACAATACCTGTGGATTTCTCATTGTAATTGACTTGATGTTGCCAATGAATATGTTAATTAAATGTAGTATAAACACCATTACCGTCAAGTATTGATTTTCTCTGCAGTGTGACATGAAACTGGTCTGGCATATACACCAATTGTACTGAATGAAATTTGCAGCAGTTGCAAAATTCAGACAACATATCTGTTCTTCTCCAGGAAAATAGCATATACACCAATTGTACTGAATGAAATATGCTTTTTGGTGCCTTCCTGACGCGACAAATAAATTCTGCATTGTTGAGGTGTAAACTTTTCTAGACGGAGCACAAATATCTGTTCTTCTCCGGGAAAATAGCAGTAATCTGGAATAGTAGTTCAAGCACAGAAGTGATCTTCTTGGTGGGATCATCACATCTAATGCTTTTACATAAAACATACCACAACAGATTGAAAACATAGAAAGAGATCTGGTGCTATACTTGCATATATCAGATCCAATGCTTTTACATAGAACAATCCCTTGCATTAATTGATCAATTGTGATCATATGCGCACTAATTAATGGCCAAATTAAGAATCTCACTCGCACTACTGAAAAGCATGCCAGTGAAATACTCCTGCACACTTGCAACCAAGACTACCACTGAGCACTCTGCTTCCTCTGCTTTGCTCAGCTAAGCAAGACTACCACCAACAAGGCTGCGTTGCTTATGATTTCTTCCTCTGCTTCAATCGCTTGACCACACGTCCGTGGATTTACATCGCTTGAGCAAAGTCCCGTTGATGAGCCATCGCAATGAGTTGAGCTTGAGCACGCCATGCTTCTTGTCTTGCTTGGAGCAGCTCCTCAGGGGACTTGATCACGTCGGAAGGATCGATCCAGGGGTCGTTGAACTGCACGGTATCCGCCATCTGCTCCATCTTTCGCCGGGCCTCCGCTCGGCTGCGCTCGATGTCGCGCCGACGGCTGGCCTCTTCTTCGGAGGCAGAGCGAGCCTTGTCGAGGAGAGCCATGGTGAGGCGAGCTTTCTCGATCAGTTGGCGCATGCTGATCTGCGGCTTCGATTGCGTCGCGCTAGCCGGAGATTCGGCGACCTGGTTCTTGATCCCGTAAGGGTGGGGGCACGTCGGACTCTTCGGATCCTTGCCGCTACTAGGACACGGAAGCTTGATGTTCTTGATGCTGGCGGGGACCGCGACATGGAGCTCGCCCCCGGAGCAGCCACCGCGTACACGCTTCGCCGGCGGCTGCACGTCGTGCACGGATCTGGGACGCTTTGGCCTCTTGGAAGCCGCGGGGTTCGCCATCAAGGCGGGGTTCACGCGCACGCGGGAGGAGCAGGAGTGCAGATCGGCGGCGGCGGCGGCGCTACGGCGCGGGAGCAGAGCAGGCGGAAGCACCGTGGTGCCGCCCATGGTCGCGGCCGCGGAGTCGCGAGAGCAACGATCGGCGGCGGAAGGAAGGATGAGGATGCCGATCAGATTCAGATGGATTGGGAATTGGGGAGACGGGGCGAGCAAGAAAGAAGAGACGCGGGACGGCGGGAGACGGGGCAGCGGTTGAACTGGCGGCAATCAGGAGTATATCTGTCGATGGTTTGAATCCGAGTATAGCTCGAAAGAGCGGGGATTTGGATATTTAGTGTGATGACGCTATCTTTCCAACTTGTTTCAGGAAGAAATTCTACAACGACAACACTTGTACGTGCTGAACATTTTTTGTTTTTAGAATAACATGAGTACCCACATTACTCAGCGTTATAATTACATTCGGAAGGAAACCTAGCGCCGCCGCCACCCAAAAAACCACCCCTCCTCTCCGCCACCGCTGGAGCAAGCTGCAGGGCGAAGCCGCTGCGGCCGAAGGCGGCGGCAGGGACCTTGCTCGCGTTGTGGGGGTGTCCTTGGGCACGGCGAAGTCTCCCTCGGCGCCAGCGGGGCGGTGATGTTTTGGGTGGCTGCTCGGTTCCGACAGGTCAGGATGGTGACCTGCCTCCTCGTCTGCGTGTTGTACTACTGCCGCTCGAGCGCGGCGCTGGTGTGCTAGGTGGTGGTGGTGTGCGGCGAGGTTGGCGTCAGATCCAGCCTTGCCCGCTCGGGTGAATCAAGGGCTGGCCTGCTCCCTCCTTCAAAGGTGCTCGATCCGTCCAGTCGGTGTCTCCGATGCCTCTCGGCGGCTACCAGCGAACGGCTGCTCTAGGTTGGGGGTCGCACTGCATGGTGAAGGTGGCGGGGTGGGCCGGTGCGACGTGACAGCTGATGTCGGTTCTGTCAGATCTGGCGCCTGGAGCCGTGGGCTGTGGGCAGCGCTGGCTGGTGTCCTCCGCCATGGCGGCGACGGCGTCGGCTTGGTGGAGGCAGCGGTGTAGTGGCGGTCCTTGTGCTCTTATGGCATCACAGCAACGTTTTGCTTGATCGGTCCTCCTCGATTTGGCCGTCGACGTGTTCCGGAACTATCGCCGAAGATCTTGCCCAAGGAAATCTTGATCGAATAGAATCAGGTCGTGCGCGCCCATATCAGCCTACGTGGCCCCAGAAGGGCGTGGCGCGAAGCTCTGTTATTTCTTGACACCATGGGACATGTCGGCATTCGATTTCCATGGCATAGACAACGGCAGAGAAAGTCTTGATGGCTGAGATCGGAGGATCAGTAAGGCGGAGGGGGCCTTGAAGGCGATGGAGTCAGCCAGGTGTTTGATAACTTTCAGTAGCAACAGTGTCGAGTGGGGGCAACAACATTGGAGGATTTCATTTTTGGTGGTGCTCCTCGGGTACCGAGTCGTGACTTTCAGGGTGAAAACCTAAGGTCTGGCCTTTATTGGTTGTGTGTGTCAATGGCCTTGTTGAAGGTATTGTTTTGAGAGCTTGGTCTTTCTCCAAAGTGAAAATCCATGATCTTGTATCGGGCAATGACAACGCTTGTTCACTGTTTCCTTCGCAAAGGCGTCGCTTTTGGAGACCTTTTATATTTTTCCGGCGTTGTCTTGGGTGGTGGTCTGTGTGCTGCGCTGCTTCTGAGAGAAGTTGATCACTGTAGCAAGACCTATGTTTTTTTATTTCTTTTTGGTTTTCTTTTCAGGCTGTGTGCATCCTAAATGTCTTTGTGACTTCTTGATGGTACAGAGACAGGGTGTAATTGGTATCTTCGTGATATTAATATATTCTCCTTTTTCAAATAATAAAAATAATAATTACATTCGAAAGCCATCAGCCCGTGCAGACTTTCAGGAATAGTAGCAACAAACACTTGGTTTCCTTGGCCCCCCTAAGATCAGGAATTTAGTGCTAATTTGCTATGCACAGTGGTACAATTAGTAATTATTCATTGCTAAAAAGCTTGGGATGCTTGATACGTCTCCAACGTATCTATAATTTTTTATTATTTCATGCTATTATATTATCCATTTTGGATGTTTTATATGCATTGTTATGCTATTTTATATTATTTTTTGGGACTAACCTATTAACCTAGTGCCCAGTGCCAGTAGTTATTTTTTCCTTGTTTGTGTCTTTTACAGAAAATCAATACCAAACAGAGTCCAAACGGAACGAAACTTTTTGACGATTTTTCTTGGACCAGAAGACACCTAGGAAGCTTTGGGAGGAGGCTAGAAGGGCCACGAGGGAGCCACAAGCTCGCGAGGTGCACCCTAGGGGGGTGCCCCCCCAAGCTTGTGGGCCCCTTGAGGCTCTCCTAACGCTAATCCTTGCTCCACAAATACCCAAATATTCCCCGTATACCAGAGAGAACACCAAAAATACTTTTCCGCCACCGCAAATTTCTGCCCTCGTGAGATCCCATCTGGAGACCTGTTTCGGTACTCTGCCGGAGGGGGATTCAATCACGGAGGGCCTCTACATCAACCTTGCTGCCCTTCTGATGATGTGTGAGTAGTTTACCACAGACCTACGGGTCCATAGCTAGTAGCTAGATGACTTCTTCTCTCTCTTTGATCTTCAATACAATGTTCTCCTCGATGTTCCTGGAGTTCTATTCGATGTAATCTTCTTTTGCAGTGTGTTTGTTGAGATCCGATGAATTATGGATTTATGATCAGATTATCTATGAATATTATTTGAGTCTTCTCTGAACTCTTTTATGCATGATTAAGATAGATTTGTATTTCTCTCTAATCTATTGATTTGGTTTGGCCAACTAGATTGATCTATCTTGCAATGAGAGAGGTGCTTTGTTTTGGTTTTAATCTTGCGGTGTCCTCACCCAGTGACAGAAGGGGTAGCGAGACACGTATTTGTATTATTGCTATTCTCTATTCCTATAAAAATCTGAGTTGGTGATGATGGTGTGCCTGCCATCTTTCACCAATAGCCATCGGATCTAGATCTGACGCATACAAAGCAAATTGTTGCAGTTTTGCAATAAGATGCCCGCATTTGTTCATATTTACAAACAACTCCTTGTCTATCACAATCAGCCTTATCTCTTTCCCACCACACCCAGAAGGCCATGAAACAATCTGGTGTGATGGCCGCTGCCGGCGCCGTCCACCCCCAATCTTGGTGTTCCGTGCAATGCACGGGCATCTTACTAGTAATGATAAAAAAGATTAGCTTTTTACCATATTGATTGGATCTATCCCTCTACATCATGTCATTTTGCCTAAGGCGTTACTCCGTCTTGTTAACTTAATACACTAGATGCATGCTGGATAGCGGTCAGTGTGTGGAGTAATAGTAGTAGATTGATACGTCTCCAATGTATCTATAATTTTTGATTGTTCCATGCTATTATATTATCAATCGTGGATGTTTTATATGCATTTATATGCTATTTTATATGATTTTTGGGACTAACCTATTAACCCAAAGCCTAGTGCCAGTTTCTGTTTTTCCTTGTTTTTGAGTTTTGCAGAAAAGGAATACCAAACGGAGTCCAATTGACGTGCCAATTTTTGATGATTTTTTAGGGACCAAAATAAGCCCCCGTAGTAAAAGAGTTGGGCCAGAAGAGTCCCGGGCTGTCCACGAGGGTGGGGGCGCGCCCTACCCCCCTGGGCGCGTCCCCCTATCTCGTGGATGACTCGGAGACCCCCCCCCCCCCCGACGTGAAACCTACGCCAAAAATTCCTATAAATACAGAAACCTCCAGAAAATAACCGAGATCAGGAGTTCCGCCGCCGCAAGCCTCTGTAGCCACCAAAAACCAATCGGGACCCTGTTCCGGCACCCTACCGGAGGGGGGATCCCTCACCGGTGGCCATCTTCATCATCCCGGCGCTCTTCATGACGAGGAGGGAGTAGTTCACCCTCGGGGCTGAGGGTATGTACTAGTAGCTATGTGTTTGATCCCTCTCTCTCTCGTGTTCTTAACTCAGTAGGATCTTGATGTATCGCGAGCTTTGCTATTATAGTTGGATCTTATGATGTTTCTCCCCCTCTACTCTCTTGTAATGGATTGAGTTTTCCCTTCGAAGTTATCTTATCGGATTGAGTCTTTAAGGATTTGAGAACACTTGATGTATGTCTTGCATGGTATACCCGTGGTGACAATGGGGTATGTGTAACACCCCGAATGCAACTTTCCATATCTGTAACTCCAACTCTTGCCATTTTCGGCTATGTGTTATGATATTCCCTCCGTGGTTGGATTTTGTCTTTCGTTTTGCATTTTGTCCATGTCATGCATTTCATATCATGTCATCATGTGCATTGCATTTGCATACGTGTTCGTCTCATGCATCCGAGCATTTTCCCCGTTGTCCGTTTTGCAATCCGGCGCTCCCATCTCCTCCGGCGCACCCCTCTTGTTTTCTTTCATGAGCGGGTGTCAAACGTTCTCGGAATGGACCGAGGCTTGTCAAGTGGCCTTGATATACCACTGGTAGACCACCAGTCAAGTTTCGTTCCATTTGGAGGTCGTTTGGTACTCCAACGGTTAATCGGGTAACCGCAAAGTCCGTTTTGTGTGTGCAGCAAAAACCCCCCTCAAAAACAGCCCAAAACCCACCAAACTCTCTTCCATGCTGTAGGTCGTTCGATCACGATCGTGTGGGCGAAAACCGCACCTCATTTGGACTCTCCTAGCTCCCTCTAGCTATATATTTGCATCCATCCCGAGATACAATCGCAGATGAAACCCTAACCCGCTCCTCCCGTCGCCGCCGGAAGAAGCCGCGGCCACCCCGCGTCCGCCACGTGGCGCCCGCCGCCGCCCGTACCGCGCCGGCCTGCGAAGCCCATCGCGAGCCCGCCGGGCCCGTGCCTCCCGCGCCCCCGCCCGCGCCTCCGCGCCGCCCCGCGCCGCCGCCGTCGCCTCGCCGCCCCTCGCCTCCGGCCGCCGCCCGCCATCGCCACCGGTCGCCGCCGCCGCGCTCGCTCTCCCCGCCGCCTCCTCGGCGTCCGTGCCCGCACCGCTCCGCCTCCTCGCCGTCCCCAGCGCCTCCTCCGCCTCTCCTCCGGCCGGCCGCCGCCTCCTCCTCCTCCCTCGCTCCGGCGAGCTCGAACTCCTCCGGCAAGATCCAATCGATCCAGTGCGTTGACTTTCTTCTCTCCCCTCTCCCGTTTTCTTCCAAGTCCTTATAATTTTACAGTATGTGCCCTTGTTCATAGCATCATAACTCTCTGCATATAGCTCCGTTTCGCGCGTGTAATATATCGGAATGTTCGTCTCGTGATGCTCTACATTTTGTTCAATTGCACCATGTTGATTTGAGTCTATCTTGATTCCCAAATCTCTGGTGCAAGAGTGCTACTTGCTGTTATCTGCTGTTACTTAGCAGAACTTGTGGATTTGTTATTTTTGTATCATTTAATCTGTGCATCTCATGGGCATGAGGTCTACATGTGTTTTGTTGTATGCCATGCCATCTTTCCAGTGATGTATGCCATGTATTTTTGTGATCTCTGTGGTGACTAGAACAAGCATGCAAACTAGGCCCCGTAATGTTTCTGATTTCAGGGACTTGGTGATTTCTCCAAGTTTGTCTGCTGTTATTTTGTTGCCATGTAAACTTGATGATACAGAGAGATCCATGCATATTTTGGAGATGTTCAGTAAGGATGTTTTGTAGATATTGTTGTAAGTGATCCATTCCTGCACTTGTTTGCAATTATGGAGTGCCATAGAATGACTCAATATTGCTCTACTTTTGCTATAAAATATTTCTGGCAGATTCTTAACATGATATTCAATTTTGCCAAGCTTGTTGTAGTTGATCCATACATGGTATGCTTTTGTTCTTGCCATGGAGAGCTTCATAAACATTCCATCTTGCTGTAGGTATGCTTTTTTTGTCATGCATTGCTTTGTGGTGAGTGCATCAAGCTCACCAAGATGCCCTCATATTATTGTTCTGCCATCCTCTGTTTTCTGCCAAGTCTGAAACCTATTAACGAAACTTGCTATATTTGCATGGTTGCCATCATATCTTCTTGTCCTTTTTGGCTTATGGTCAGTAAAGGACTTTTGTCATATGCATTTAGTAGAAGACTTCCATGCCTTTTTTTGCTATGTTACGTTCCTGTAGCATGTTGATTTCGAGCTCTGAACATTGCTACCTGATGCTGTTTCAGGCATGTCCAGTAATTTCACCTAAGTCTGTGAACCTGATTTCTTTTGCACTTTTGCCATGCTTGTTTGAGCTTGTTATGTTGTGAACTAGCCGTAGCTTAGTGTTCATCTTTTGTCAAGCATCTCCTGTAGATTACTGCTATATGCTTTGTTGCTATGTTGGAGTGTTGTAGCATTGTTAATTGTTGCATTCTATGTGCTATCATGCTGTTAATCGCAGATTCGTGTCATTCTTGTTTTGCTTGCCATTTGCAAACCGTGCATCCGTTTCCGGTGATCTTTATATCGATTTCGACCGAAATCATCTCATCTTTCCAGTGACATGCTTGGTTTGCCAAGTTACTGCCTTGTTCATCATTTTCCTTCCGGAGCACGCATATGCATCGCATATCATATCTCGCATATCATACATGTTTTGCATCATGTTGCTTGTGCATTTCCCGTGATTGATTGTGGTTCCATTGCTTGTGTTCTTGTCTTGGGTAGATCCGGAAGACGAGTTCGTGAACAAGGAACCTGTTGAGTACGCTTACGAGGATCAAGCTTTCGACAACTCTGAGAACCTTGCAGGCAAGATGACCATACCCTCGAAATCACTTCTATCTTTGCTTTGCTAGTTGTTTGCTCTATTGCCATGCTGCGCTACCTACCACTTGCAATATCATGCCTCCCATATTGCCATATCATCCCCTAACCATCCTTTCCTAGCAAACCGTTGTTTGGCTAAGTTACCACTTTTGCTCAGCCCTTCTTATAGCGTTGCTAGTTGCAGGTGAAGTTGAAGTTTGTTCCATGTCGGAACATGGATATGTTGGGATATCACAATATCTCTTATTATATTAATGCATCTATATATTTGGTAAAGGGTGGAAGGCTCGGCCTTGTGCCTGGTGTTTTGTTCCACTCTTGCCGCCCTAGTTTCCGTCATACCGGTATTATGTTCCTTGAGTTTGCGTTCCTTACGTGGTTGGGTGATTTATGGGACCCCCTTGACAGTTCGCCTTGAATAAAACTCCTCTAGCAAGGCCCAACTTTGGTTTTACCATTTGCCACCTAAGCCTTTTCCCCCGGGTTTTCGCGATCCCGAGGGTCATCTTTATTTAAACCCCCGGGCCAGTGCTCCTCTGAGTATTGGTCCAAACCTGTCAGTCGCCGGTGGCCACCAGGGGCAACTCTGGGCTCGCCTATCGGAAGTTTGGACAATTCGGTGTGCCCTGAGAACGAGATATGTGCAGCTCCTATCGGGATTTGTCGGCACATTCGGGCGGCTTTGCTGGTCTTGTTTTACCATTGTCGAAATGTCTTGTAGACCGGGATTCCGAGACTGATCGGGTCTTTCCGGGAGAAGGTTTATCCTTCGTTCACCGTGAGAGCTTATGATGGGCTAAGTTGGGACACCCCTGCAGGGTATTATCTTTCGAAAGCCGTGCCCGCGGTTATGAGGCAGATGGGAATTTGTTAATGTCCGGTTGTAGAGAACTTGTCACTTGACCCAATTAAAATACATCAACTGCGTGTGTAGCCGTGATGGTCTCTTCTCGGCGGAGTCCGGGAAGTGAACACGGTTTGAGTTATGCATGATGTAAGTAGAAGTTCAGGATCACTTCTTGGTCATTACTAGATGGCGACCGTTCCGTTGCTTCTCTTCTCGCTCTCATTTGCGTATGTTAGCCACCATATATGCTTAGTGCCTGCTGCAGCTCCACCTCATTACACCATCCTTTCCTATAAGCTTAAATAGTCTTGATCTCGCGGGTGTGAGATTGCTGAGTCCTCGTGACTCACAGATTCTACCAAAACAGTTGCAGGTGCCGACGAGGCCAGTGCAGATGATGGGATCGACCTCAAGTGGGAGTTCGATGAGGAACGTGGTCGTTACTATGTGTCTTTTCCTGATGATCAGTAGTGGAGCCCAGTTGGGACGATCGGGGATCTAGCATTTGGGGTTATCTTATTTTCATTTGGATCTTGACCGTAGTCGGTCTATGTGTGTATTTTGGATGATGTATGAATTATATTTATGTATTGTGTGAAGTGGCGATTGTAAGCCAACTCTTTATCCATTCTTGTTCATTACATGGGATTGTGTGAAGATGACCCTTCTTGCGACAAAACCACAATGCGGTTATGCCTCTAAGTCGTGCCTCGACACGTGGGAGATATAGCCGCATCGTGGGCGTTACAGTATGCTAGTGATTCTCTTGATGTATGTTTTGGTGATCAACTTGCGGGTTCCGTGACCTTGGGAATCTATGCATAGGGGTTGGCACACGTTTTCGTCTTGACTCTCTGGTAGAAACTTTGGGGCACTCTTTGAAGTTCTTTGTGTTGGTTGAATAGATGAATCTGAGATTGTGTGATGCATATCGTATAATCATACCCACGGATACTTGAGGTGACATTGGAGTATCTAGGTGACATTAGGGTTTTGGTTGATTTGTGTCTTAAGGTGTTATTCTAGTACGAACTCTATGATAGATCGAACGGAAAGAATAGCTTCATGTTATTTTACTACGGACTCTTGAATAGATCGATCAGAAAGGATAACTTTGAGGTGGTTTCGTACCCTACAATAATATCTTCGTTTGTTCTCCACTATTAGTGACTTTGGAGTGACTCTTTGTTGCATGTTGAGGGATAGTTATATGATCCAATTATGTTATTATTGTTGAATGAACTTGCACTAGTGAAAGTATGAACCCTAGGCCTTGTTTCAACGCATTGCAATACCGTTCGTGCTCACTTTTATCACTTGCTTCCTTGCTGTTTTTATATTTTCAGTTTACAAAAACCTATATCTACCATCCATGTTGCACTTGTATCACCATCTCTTCGCCGAACTAGTGCCCCTATACAATTTACCATTGTATTGGGTGTGTTGGGGACACAAGAGACTCTTTGTTATTTGGTTACAGGGTTGTTTGAGAGAGACCATCTTCATCCTATGCCTCCCACGGATTGATAAACCTTAGGTCATCCACTTGAGGAAAATTTGCTACTGTCCTACAAACCTTTGCACTTGGAGGCCCAACAACGTCTACAAGAAGAAGGTTGTGTAGTAGACATCATAGATGCAGGCAGGAGTCGGTCTACTTGTCACGGACGTGTTGCCTATATTCATGATCATTGCCTTAGATATCGTCATAACTATGCACTTTTCTATCAATTGCTCAACAGTAATTTGTTTACCCACCATATGTGTTCTTTCAAGAGAGAAGCCTCTAGTGAAAACTATGGGCCCCGGGTCTATTTTTATCATATTATTTTCAGATCTATAAAACCAAAAACCCAAAAATACCTTACTGTAATTTATTTATTTTTATTTAGTTTTGCACTTTTATTTATCTTTTATACCTATCTCTATCAAATCTCATCCTTTGCAAGTAACCGTGAAGGCATTGACAACCCCTTTATCGCATTGGGTGCAAGTATTTGTTTGTTTGTGTAGGTGATATCATTGGAGACTTGTGTGTTCCTCGTACTAGATTGATACCTTGGTTCTCAAACTAAGGGAAATATTTATCTCTACTTTGCTGCATCACCCTTTCCTCTTCAAGGGAAAACCAACGCAAGCTCAAGAAGTACCAGGAAGAATTTATGGCGCCGTTGCCGGGGGGTTCTACATCAAGCCTACCAAGTACCCATCATAAACTCTCATCTCTTCCATTACATTATTCACCATTTGCCTCTCGTTTTCCTCTCCCCCAATTCTAAAATGTTTTCAAAAAAACACAAAAATATTTGCCTTTTTATTCACCTTCTTTTCGTTTGCTTTTTCGTTGCTTGTGTGCTAGATTGCTTGCTTTGTCACGATGTTTCAAGAAAATACCAAGTTGTGTGATTTTTCCAACACTAATATTAATGATTTTATTAGTATTCAAATTGCTCCCGCCACTAGTGCGGAATCTTATAAAATTAATGCCGCTTTGTTGAATCTTGTTATGAAAGAACAATTTCCCAGTAGTCCTAATGAAGATGTTGCATCCCATCTAAACACATTCGTTGAATTGTGTGACATGCAAAAGAAAAAAGATGTGGATAATGATATTGTTAAATTGAAGTTATTTTCGTTCTCCCTACGAGATCGTGCTAAAAGTTGGTTTTCAACTTTGCCTAAAAATAGTATTAATTCATGGAATAAGTGTAAAGATGCTTTTATTTTCATGTATTTTCCTCCCGCTAAGATCATCTCCCTTAGGAACGATATAATGAATTTTAAGCAACTAGATCATGAACATGTTGCACAATCTTGGGAGAAGATGAAATTGATGATAAGAAATTGTCCTACTCATGATTTAAGTTTATGGATGATCATACAAAAAAATATGTTGGATTAAATTTTGCATCTAGAAATCTTTTAGATTCCGCTGCAGGTGGTACTTTTATTAAAATCACATTACGAGAAGCTACTAAACTCCTAGATAATATTATGGCAAATTACTCTCAATAGCATACCGAAAGATCTTCTACTAATAAAAAAGAGCATGCGATTGAAGAAATTAATACTTTGAGTGGAAAGATGGATGAACTTATGAGATTAATTGCTAGCAAGAGTGATCCTATTGATCCTAATGATATGCCTTTGTCTACTTTGATTGAGAATAATAATGAATCTATGGGTGTGAATTTGTTGGTAGGAACAATTTTGGTAATAACACGTATAGAGGCAATTTTAATCCTAGGCCGTTTCCTGGTAATTCCTCTAACAATTATGGTAATTCCTACAACAATTCTTATGGAAATTATAATAAGATACCCTCTGATTTTGAGAATAATATTAAATATTTTATTAAGTCCCAAAGATCTTCAATGCTATGGTAGAAGAAAAAATGCTTAAGATTGATGATTTGGCTAGAAACGTCGATAGAATTTCTCATGAGATTGATTCTTTTAAGATTAGATCTATATCACCCAAGCTTGATATTAATGATTCTCTGAAAGCTATTCAAATTTTTATTAATGAAAGTAGGGAGAGAACTGCTAGGATGCGTGCTAAGAGAGAATGGCTAGAAAAATTGTGTTCTTCTAGTTTTTGTGATGATCATGATGAAGATTTTAAAGTGATTGGTGTGACTCCTATTGAACCTTTGTTTGCTAATATGAAACTTGATAAAGAAGGGACTGGAGATGAGTTAACTTTATCTAGAAGGCGTCCCAATAATTTGGAGAGTGAAGATCTTAATGAAAAAATTGATAAAAGTGGGATTGGTGAGGTCAAAACTTTAACTAGTGATGAGCCCACTCTTTTGGATTTCAAGGACTTTAATTATGATAATTGTACTTTGATTGATTGTATTTCTTTGTTGCAATCTATGCTTAATTCACCTCATGCTTATAATCAAAATAAAGCTTTTACTAAACATATCGTTGATGCTATGATGAAATCTTTTGAAGAAAAACTTGAGTTGGAAGTTTCAATCCCTAGAAAGCTTTATGATGAATGGGAACCTACTATTAAAATTAAGATCAAAGATTATGAGTGCAATGCTTTGTGTGATTTGGGTGCTAGCGTTTTCACTATTCCAAAAACTTTATGTGATGTGCTAGGTTTCCATAAACTTGATGGTTGTTCTTTAAATTCGCACTTAGTGGATTCCACTATGACGAAACCTATGGGAACAATTAATGATGTTCTTATTCTTGCAAATAGGAATTATGTGCTCATAGATTTTATTGTGCTTGATATAAATTGCAATCCTCATGCCCTATTATTCTTGGTAGACCTTTCCTTAGAATGATTGGTGCAATTATTGATATGAAAGAAGGAAACATTAGATTTCAATTCCCATTGAGGAAGGGTATGTGAAAGGATTGATATAGTTGATTGGAGGGGGTGTGAATAGGCAACTAACAATTTTTAGCTTTTCTTTACCAAATTAAACTTTGCATCAAAGTAGGTTGTCTAGATATGTAACTAGGTGAGAAACCTATGTGATGCAACAACAACAAGCACACAAGCAAGCAAGGAATACAACACAATATGAGCTTGCACAAGTAAAGGTGAGAGATAACCAATAGCGGAGCCGGTGGAGACGAGGATGTGTTACCGAAGTTCCTTCCCTTTGAGGGGAAGTACGTCTCCGTTGGAGCGGTGTGGAGGCACAATGCTCCCCAAGAAGGCACTAGGGCCACCGTATTCTCCTCACGCCCTCACACAATGCGAGATGTCGTGATTCCACTATTGGTGTCCTTGAAGGCGGCGACTGAACCTTTACAAACAAGGTTGGGGCTATCTCCACAACTCAATTGGAGGCTCCCAACGATACCACGGAGCTTCACCACAATGGAATATGGCTCCGAGATGACCTCAACCATCTAGGGTGCTCAAACACCCAAGAGTAACAAGATCCGCAAGGGATTAGTGGGGGGAATCAAATTTCTCTTGGTGGAAGTGTAGATCCGGGCCTTCTCAACCAATCCCTAAAGAATCAACAAGTTTGATTGGCTAGGGAGAGAGATCGGGTGAAAATGAGCTTTGGAGCAACAATGGAGCTTGGGGGAAAAGAGGTGAGTCAACTTGGAGAAGAAGACCTCCTTTTATAAGGGGGAAACAATCCAACCGTTACCCCCCCATACAGGCCGCACAGAGCGGTACTACTGCTGGGGGTAGCGGTACTACCGCTCCCCCATGCGGTACTACCGTGAAGACAGAGGGAGACCTGAGGCAGAGCAAGATCTAGTCCCAGGGCGGTACTAGCAGCGGTGGTAGGGCGGTACTACCGCTTACGAGCGGTACTACCGCCTCTACTGCCGCTGCCAGTGCCGCAAAACCCGACACGAGAGGCGAACCTATCAAGTCGAGGCGGTAGTAGCGCAGCACCTCAGCGGCACTATGGCTGAGAGCCCACAGGCGGTACTACCGCTGGGCAGCGGTACTGCCGCCTGTGGCTCTTGAGCGGTACTTCCGCTTGGGTATGTGGTACTGCCGCTGGGACCAGAACTGGCTCACAAAAGAAGCAACGAAAGATCCTCCATTGAAGCGGGAAGGCTCAGTGGGTGCAAAGGAGATGTGTACGTGTTGTTTCCACCCTAGCCTTTCCAATGCGGACCCCCTCTTGATAGTATGGTGACTCCTACGAAACAAGTCCACCACAACTGAAACGAAAGAGCTACACCGTCTTCACTTAAAACTCCAAGGGGAAGGAATCGTCTCGTGCCAAAGAATGAATCTCGGAAATACTCAACGCACACGATTAGTCCGCAAAAGCATTGTCATCAATCACCAAAACTACTTAGAGAGAGACATGCCTTAACAATCTCCCCCTTTTTGGTGGATTGATGACAACACGGGATTTGCACAAAGGTATGACATGAAAGTAAACGAATCCCAAAACTACAAAATATAGACGGGCTCCCCCTGAATGTGTGCACCTAATTAGAGGTGCCTTTGGAATGCAAGGCACACACATTAGGATCAACACTCCCCCTATATTTTATAGTCTGACAATATTTGCAACAAATAATGGTACATATATAGCTCGGATGCAATAGAGTAGGAGTGAGCAAAGTATATAACAGGATAAGCATGCAACTCACATACTACCAAAGTACTCGACAAACATAGATAATAAAAGGATAAGGTAGCATATGTCTCACACCATATGATAGGGTACCAGGTCTCACAAGCACAAACCAAACCAAAGCAAATGACAAGAAAGGAGTTTGCGAGAAAGAAAGGCAAGGCAAACAAGCCACACAAACACACGCTTGCAACACGACAATGACAAATCCCTAAACTCTCTCCCTCTTTGGCATCGAGACACCAAAAAGGCAAAGAGCACTGCTACGGCCCCAGGTGATAGCAAACTAAGGATCTCCATCATCACATCCCAGCGGGATCGTCTGCACCGCCGTCATCGGTAGGAAATTGCTCGGTGACTTTATCTGTCCACAGGCAATGCCGCTGAACCCACTCCTCCTCATCGGTGAACTTGTCCTCAGATCCGCTGGCAATAGTCGCACCCAACCGACGCATGAGCTCCTTGTGACGGCTCCTGGCCTTCTTCTCAGACACATGAGCCATGTACTGTCCATGAGACTCCATGCAAAAGAGTTTCTTCATTTTGCGCTTGAGCTTCTTTGCCCATGAGGGCTCCGCTCCAGAGGGCTCATAGTCATCGTCATCATCAATATTAGCCTCTATCTCCATGTCAGCAACTCGAGATGGAATTCCAGACCTCGAAGCCGAGGTGCCCCAGTTCTCCTTCTTCCTCAGACGCTTGATCTCATGAGTGCTTAACTCGCCAGTCTCCAGCACCACATTATGATAAACACGCGCCCAGGCCTTCTCAATAAGCAACATAATAAACAGACCATAGATAGGGCACTTGCGCTCAGAGAGAGCGGAGACCAATTCAGACCACATGACATGAGAGATATCCAAGGATTCTCCAGTGTTTTCTTCCTTCTCATGCCGGCAGAAAAGAAGCATGCCCATGAGAAAAGAGTGAACCATATCCAAGTTCCCAATGCGAGGAAAGAGGGTCTCTCTAAAGATGTGATGAAGTATGTCCAGATAGGCAGGAAACTCATAGGTCTCCTTCTGAGTCTCAGGGTGAATCTTCAAAGTACAGTAGGGCCAGAGAGATTGCTTGTGAGTGGAAGTTGTATTGCGGTGAGGGCGAAAGCCAACTGGGTTCTCAAGTCTGTGATCTTCAACTCCAAGTAACTCCATGAAAGCCTTCCACTTGACAGAAAGCAGCTTGCCATTTTTCATCCAAGTCAGAGTTCTTTCCTCATCTGTTCCAAGATGGACCGTGGCATAAAACTGAGCCACCAAATCAGCATCAAAGTCCTTGTCGAACTGCATGATCCTGAGAATGTTCAGCTGAGAACACATCTCTAGGGCTTCGCCAAAGTAGGCAGGATCCTTCTCCATATAGTCAGTGTCGATGGTGCGAACATCAGCATAGAGATTCTTCTTCGCGTTGATCACATCAAAGTAGATGGCCCACTGAAAGCGGTTCCAGAAAGGACGGTTGACCAAAGTGGGCTCTTGATCTTCTGTATATGAGTTCCGTTGGCGCTTTTCCCAGAACTCCTTTGCAGACATCTCTGTCACAGACTTGGCCCTAGGCTTGGGCTTGGTCACAATCGTCTTCTTCGGCTGAGGAGGAGGAGAACACTCGAGGAGGCAGTCGCTGTCTCAGAGGTGCGATAGTTTGAAGTTGAACGCCCAGGGTTGACACGGCGGACATGTTGCTCAGAAGGGCCATCACCTGGAACCAAACACACGGACACAAGAAACAACACGAAAGAACAAGCATAAGCCACCAAATAAAACAACATGGATCGAAATTTGGTACGAGTATGACGGAAGTGGGCATCCAGTGGTAGTACCATGATCAGGAAGCGGCAGTACCGCCCTAGCGGCAGTACCGCCCTAGCTGGCACTACTGGGATGCCAAATTCAAAAATAATCCTACCAAATATCAATCCAAATAGTCTAGACGCCTTCTCCAACCTACTCAAGCCTTGATTTAGCCAAAAATCGAGAAATGCAACAACTATTGCCCCTAAAGACTAGATCTGAAACCTAGGAACAAAGAGAAGGGGAACGGGGGCAATACCGGCATCCATGGCAAGAGGACGGGGTGGGGATCGATTCCACCGAAGGAAATGGAGAGGGACGGCCCGGAGACGGCGACCCGCCGGAACCTCCCGCGGCGAGTCGGCGCTGGCAAAACAAGGAGGACGAGTGGGTTGTGCGAATGGGTGTGGGGGGCGGGAAGAAAACTCCCCCTGCCCCGACATAACCCCCTAGTCCCGCCCTGCAGCGGTAGTACCGCTCGGGCGGGCGGTTGTACTGCTTGTTACTCACAAGCGATAGTACTGCGCACCTCCAGCGGTAGTACCGCCCAGCCAAGACTCGAAGACTAGACAGAGAAGGCTAAGCTTGAGCAAAAAGAAAACAAAACGACACGGAGAAGGAGCAACCACAAAAGCAGAACAACACCCACGAGAGGACAAGAAACACACAACTCTCAAAGAGAGGGCGATGGCCGAGGCCACCTATGTTTGAGTCAAGTGGTATGGCACCGCGAAGATTTTAACCTTGGGCCCATGACCAAAACTCATCTTTGAAGCACAAGTACCATCAAGAATGGCTAATGTGAAAGACGTGATCAATATATGCATAATGGGGGGAGGGAGAGTTCATTGAGAGAACAACACTCCCCCTATGTCCATGCCTACACCTAAACAAGACATCACGATGAGTAAGGTAGGGTGTGCAAAGGTTCAAGCCACATTGCTCGAATCAATGATATTTAGCTCATGCCTTAACTCACAAAATCTTGCTTCATCCAAGGGCTTCGTGAAGATATCTGCAAGGTTATCATGAGTGTTAACATAGTTGAGCTCGATCTCCCCTCGCCTAATGTGATCTCGGATGAAATGATACCGAATCTCAATATGCTTCGTCTTGAAGTGTTGCACCGGGTTGAGAGAAATTTTGATGGCACTTTCACTGTCACACCAAAGAGGCACTTTGTCACAAATGACACCGTAATCCTTTAAAGTTTGCCTCATCCATAGGAGTTGTGCACAACAACTACCGGCGGCCACATACTCTGCTTCGGTGGACGAGAGAGACACACAACTTTGCTTCTTAAGACCAACTCACCAAAGAGCAACCAAGAAATTGGCACCCTCCGGAAGTTGACTTCCTGTCCACTTTGTCTCGCGCCCAATCCGAGTCCGAAAAGCCCACAAGGTTGAAGTTTGCTCCTCTTGGGTACCATAAGCCAAAGTTTGGGGTATGAGCCAAATATCGAAAGATTCACTTGACCGCCACAAAGTGGCTTTCCTTAGGTGCAGCTTGAAACCGTGCCCAAATTCTCACACTCAACATAATATCTGGTCTAGATGCACAAAGGTAAAGCAAGGAGCCAATCATGGAGCAATATACCTTTAGATCCACCGCTTTACCATTGGGATCTATGTCAAGTTGGAATTTGACGGGCATGGGAGTGGAAGCCGGCTTGACATCACTTAGCTTGAATCTCTTGAGCATGTCTTGAGTATATTTGGCTTGGTTGATGAAGGTTCCTTCTCTTCTTTGCTTGATTTCGAACCCGAGAAAGAACTTCAACTCTCCCATCATGGACATCTTGAACTTTGAGGTCATGAGAGCGGCAATTCCTCATTGAAAGCTTTGTTAGGGGAACCAAAGATAATATCATCAACATATAGTTGGCATACAAACAACTCCCCTTTGACCTTCTTAGTAAAAAGAGTGGGGTCGATTTTCCCAATTTCAAACCCATGATCTTGCAACAACTCGGTAAGGTGCTCATACCATGCACGTGGGGCTTGTTTAAGGCCATATAGTGCCCTATCGAGTTGGTACATGATCAGGGAAATAGGGATCCTCGAACCCCGGGGGTTGTTTGACATACACCATTTCATTAATAGGACCATTAAGAAAAGCACTCTTCACATCCATTTGTTGCAACTTGAAGTTATGATGAGAGGCATATGCAATCAACAAACGAATAGATTCAAGGCGAGCAACGGGAGCAAAGGTTTCACCGTAGTCGATACCCTCGACTTGGGAGTAGCCTTGTGCTACCAACCGAGCCTTGTTGCGAACAATAATTCCATGAGCATCTTGCTTGTTCTTGAATATCCACTTGGTTCCAATGACATTATGGTTCCCCGTTGGCCTTGGCACCAATCTCCACACCTTGTTGTGCTTGAAGTTGTTGAGTTCTTCATGCATGGCATTAAGCCAATCCGGATCCTCGAGCGCCTCATAGACCTTTTGGGGTTCAACACAAGAAACAAACGCGTGATGTTCACAATAGTTTGCTAATTGTCTACGAGTGCTTACCCCCTTTCTTAAGCTTCCAAGCACATTCGTCATGAGATGACCCTTGATAGTGAGCTTGGATGCAATCTTGGTGGCACGGCGCTCCAATTCCTCCTCAGGAGTGAGTTGAGGAGCGGTAACTTGATCATCTTGAGCGTCGTCTTGAGCTTGTTCTTGATCTTGAGCTTGCTCTTGATCTTGAACTTGCTCGGTGGTGAGAACTTGACCTTGGGCATCACTTGGTGGTTCACCACCATCTTGAGGTTGATCTTGCCCTTGATCTTGTTCATTTGGTTGAGGGCCTTCACTTTGTTCTTCGGAAGCGTGTGGGTCTTGGGTTGGTGATGGTTCCACTTGAGTGGAACATTGTCCTTCTCCTTCGGCCACAAGGGGTTCCTCAATGGGTAGGATATGACCAACACCCATTCTTCTTATGGCTTGGGGAGGAATTTCATCACCTACATCACAAGTACCACTTTGCTCCACTTGGGAGCCGTTATTCTCATCAAACTCCATGTTACACGTCTCCTCAATAAGTCCCGTGGACTTATTGAGGACACGGTAAGCATGAGAGTTTGTAGCATAACCAACAAATATGCCCTCATGAGCTCTAGCCTCAAATTTAGACAAACGAACACCTTTCTTGAGAATGAAACACTTACACCCGAACACCCGGAAGTACTTGAGGTTGGGCTTGTTACCGGTGAGTATTTCATATGGAGTCTTGTTCAAGCCTTTGCGGAGATAGAGCCGATTGGATGCATGACAAGCGGTGTTGATGGCTTCGGCCCAAAAGTTGTATGGAGACTTGAACTCCGCCATCATGGTCCTTGCCGCATCCATCAACGTCTAGTTCTTCCTCTCCGCTACACCATTTTGTTGAGGGGTGTATGGTGCGGAATATTGATGCTTGATCCCCTCATCACTAAGAAACTCATCCAAGGTGTAGTTCTTGAACTCGGTGCCGTTGTCACTTCTTATCGTCAAGATCTTTGCATTGTGTTGGCGTTGAGCTTCATTTGCAAAGTCGATGACGGTTTGTTGGGTCTCACTCTTCCTCTTGAAGAAATATACCCAAGTGTATCTTGAATAATCATCCACAATCACCAAGCAATACTTTCTACCCCCAAGACTATCAAAGGATGGAGGTCCAAAGAGATCCAAGTGAAGGAGCTCCAAGGGCCTCTTCGAGTAGATGATAGTCGTGGGAGGGTGAGCCTTCTCATGTAGCTTTCCTTCGATACAAGCACTGCAAGCACGATCTTTGGCAAAACTAACATTTGTTAGTCCACGGACATGGTCCCCCTTGAGAAGACTTTGCAAAGATCTCATATTGACATGGGCTAAACGGCGATGCCAAAGCCATCCCACGTCAACTTTAGCCATTAGGCTTGCCGCGGTCTTAGTGGGTCGCTCCGAAAAGTTAATCACATAGAGACCGTTCTCGACATGCCCAACAAAGGCTACTTTAAGAGTCTTGCTCCACAAGAGGGCCACGGTATCAATATCAAAGAAAGTGGCAAAGCCCATGAGTGCAAGTTGACGAACGGAAAGTAAATTGTATGCAAGGGACTCAACAAGCATGACTTTCTCGATCGTGAGATCATGAGAAATGATAACCTTGCCAAGACCCAATACCTTAGAAGACGAGGCATCACCCCACTCGACATTGGTGGGCATAGATGAAATCTTGTGCACGTCCACCACCAAGTCCTTGCTTTCGGTCATATGATTAGTGGCTCCACTATCGAGCAACCATGATCCCCCACCGGAAGAAAATACCTACAAGATATCAATGCTTGGTTTTAGGTACCCATTTTGTAATGGGTCCTTTGATGTTAGTAACAAGGGTCTGAGGAACCCAAATAGACCATTCAATGTACTCATAAGGAGAACCAACAAATTTAGCATAAACATGCCCATCAGTAGCACGGCATAACACATAAGAAGGGTTAAAGTTGTCGGCTTTGTTGGAAGGGGTGGCATTGCCCTTCTTGACACCACCACCCTTCTCATTGTTCTTATTCTCCTTAGAAGCACCCTCTCCCTCCTTCACAAAAGTTCGCTTGAGAGGAGGAGGTCGTTTGGCCTTGTCATTCTTCTTGTTCTTAGACTTGGGTGCAAACCCAATTCCCTCCTTGCCCACAACTTCCTTTTGATTTCTCAAAAGGTCCTTGAGGTTCTTCTCACCTTGTATGCAAGACCCAAGTCCTTTCTCAAGTTGCTCCTTCAACTTTGCATTTTCCTCCACAAGATGCACATGCTCAGAACACGGTTAGTAGCATTTGCATTATCAATTAAAGCCATATGAGGAAAAGTGGCTTTTTCGTTGGTTAGCTTCACTTGGAGTTGGTCATGAGACTCTTTGAGGTTAGCATGAGTACCCTTCAAGGCCTTTTGAGCCTTGTCAAGTATATCAAACTCCTCCTTGAGTCTAGCAAGATCAACGCCAAGTTTGGCCTTCGTGGAATTTAGCACACGAGATACAACAAGAGCATGATCAAGATCTTTCTTAATTTTAGCATGATCATCGTTGTGTGACTCCTCAAGAGCCAAACGACGACCAAGCTCCTCCTCAAGCGCATTAGATAGATCCGATATCTCATCGGCATAGTCACGACTATGCCCCTCCATCTTAGAGCTGGTTTCTTTGTGAGTCTCGATCATGTCATTGGCTTCACCAAGTTGTTCCAAGAGAGCAACAAAGTGCTTCTTGGATTTACCCTTGAGCTTACTCATAAAATACTCAAATTCATTATCTTCCTAATTAGACCCCTCACTTTCATCAACGCAATCCGTCAAAGAGGGATTAGTAGTGATGGTAGTTTTGACGTTGGGGGTTACCTTGTTGGTGGCTTTAGCCATGAGGCACTTGGCGGTGATGTTCTCGTTGGGTGAGTCGAAGAGGGACACCCGTGGAGTTGTTGCAATGGCAACGGAGGCCATGGCAACCGTCTCACCGTCTTCATCATCGTCATCATCCTCATTGTACTCTTCTTGTGCCACCAACCCCTTGGGAGGAGTCTTCTTGGTGAAGTTGTTCTTGTTGGGGAAAGACTTGGCCTTGTCTTTTCGGATGAGCTTGCCACCATTGTCTTCCCTCTTCTCATATGGCACTCCGCAACAAAGTGGCTCACATTGCCACAATTATAGCATGTCCTCACACGTTTCTTGCCCTTGGCGCCACTTGAGTTGTTCTTGTTGAAGTTGGGCCTTGAGTTCTTCTTGCTCCAAAATTGCCTTGACGCGAGAGCCATGTGCTCATGATAAGCATATTTTGTATCTTCGGGGTTACTCTCCTCTTCTTCCTCTTCATCCTCTTTTTCCACACTAGCCTTGGCCTTCAAGGCAAGGTTGGGCTTCTTTGCTCTTTGAGAATGCAACACCGCATTGTCGGCGGTCTTGTCCAAGATCCTCATCACCACAAACTCATCCAACACTTCACTTGAGGACAAGGTGTGGAAGTCCGGCCTTTGACGGATGACGGAGGACATGGCCTTATGGTAAGGCATCATGGCCTTGAGAAACTTGCGCTTGATCCAATTGTCCTCCGTATCCTTGCTCCCATGATCTCGGAGTGAGACCGCGAGAGTGGTTAATCTTCGGTAAAGCTCACGAGGTTCTTCATCTTCATTCATTGCAAACTCATCGGCTTCATCTTGCACCACTTCATAGTTGGAGCGTTGAATGCTTGCACTTCCCTTGTAAATGGACACAACGTGTTGCCATGCTTCCTTGGCCATGGTGAAAGGTCGGAGATGCGCAATATCTTCGGATGGAATTGCATCTTGGATGATGAAGAGAGCATTCTCGTTGAATTGATGATCCGCGACTTCTCTAGGGGTGAAGTTGCTTGGGTCATGCGGATAGAAAGCTTGCTCAATGATTCTCCAAAGATTAGTATTAACATGATTTAAATGACGTTTAAAGCGATAAACCCAAGAGTCAAAATCCTCATTTTTCACAATCTTAGGAGGAGGACCAACAAGATTCAAATGAGTGGAGGGAACCGGTCCTCCATAAGTAAGTGGAGGTTCAACATGGGCAAAGATGCCACTTCCATTTCTACCACTAGATAAGGGAACTTTGTCACTAGTAGCTCCCCCCTTGTCGGAGTTAGCATCCGCCACCTTGTTAGTGGGATCACCCACTTTCATAGGTGCGGTGGATAATTTAAGGCCTTCTAAGAACTTGTTGAACATGCCTTCAACCTCGGTCGTCATGGAGGTTTTCAATGTGTCCAAAGCCGCATTGAATTCCTCGCGAGAGACCGAGGTACCCCCATCGGTCGTAGACGAGAACGGATTCACACCGGAGTGCTCCTCCCCACCGTCTACGGTGTCAACCATACTCTTCGGACGGCAAAGTCCTTAATAAAGAGACGAGGCTCTGATACCAATTGAAAGGATCGATATAGCTGACTAGAGGGGGGTGAATAGGCAACTAACAATTTGTAGCTTTTCTTTACCAAAATAAACTTTGCATCAAAGTAGGTTGTCTAGATATGTAACTAGGTGAGCAACCTATATGATGCAACAACAACAAGCACACAAGCAAGCAAGGAATACAACACAATATGAGCTTGCACAAGTAAAGGTGAGAGATAACCAATAGCGGAGCCGGTGGAGACGAGGATGTGTTACCGAAGTTCCTTCCCTTTGAGGGGAAGTATGTCTTCGTTGGAGCGGTGTGGAGGCACAATGCTCCCCAAGAAGGCACTAGGGCCACCGTATTCTCCTCACGCCCTCACACAATGCGAGATGCCGTGTTTCCACTATTGGTGCCCTTGAAGGCGGCGACCGAACCTTTACAAACAAGGTTGGGGCTATCTCCACAACTCAATTGGAGGCTCCCAACGATACCACGGAGCTTCACCACAATGGAATATGGCTCCGAGGTGACCTCAACCGTCTAGGGTGCTCAAACACCCAAGAGTAACAAGATCCGCAAGGGATTAGTGGGGGGAATCAAATTTCTCTTGGTAGAAGTGTAGATCTGGGCCTTCTCAACCAATCCCTAAAGAATCAACAAGTTTGATTGGCTAGGGAGAGAGATCGGGCGAAAATGAGATTTGGAGCAACAATGGAGCTTGGGGGAAAAGAGGTGAGTCAACTTGGAGAAGAAGACCTCCTTTATAAGGGGGAAACAATCCAGCCGTTACCCCCCCCCCCCATACAGCTCGCACGGAGCGGTACTACCGCTAGGGGTAGCGGTACTATCGCTCCCCCACGCGGTACTACCGTGAAGACAGAGGGAGACCTGAGGCGGAGCAAGATCTAGTCCCAGGGCGGTACTAGTAGCGGTGGTAGGGGCGGTACTACCGCTTACAAGCGGTACTACTGCCTCTACTGCCGCTGCCAGTGCCACAAAACCCGACACGAGAGGCGAACCTATCGAGTCGAGGCGGTAGTAGCGCGGCACCTCAGCGGCACTACGACTGAGAGCCCCCAGGCGGTACTACCGCTAGGCAGCGGTACTGCCGCATGTCTCTCTTGGGCAGTACTTCCGCTTGGGTATGCGGTACTACCGCTGGGACCAGAACAGGCTCACAAAAGAAGCAACGAAAGATCCTCTATTGAAGCGGGAAGGCTCAGTGGGTGCAAAGGAGATGTGTACATGTTGATTCCACCCTAGGCTTTCCAATGTGGACCCCCTCTTGATAGTACGGTGACTCCTACGAAACATGTCCACCACAACTGAAACGAAAGAGCTACACCGTCTTCACTTAAAACTCCGAGGGGAAGGAATTGTCTTGTGCCAAAGAATGAATCTCTGAAATACTCAACACACACGATTGGTCCGCAAAAGCATTGTCATCAATCACCAAAACTACTTAGAGAGAGACATGCCTTAACAGTATGGAACAATTTCCAAGAACGAAAATAAGTTGCCATATGAATGTATTATGAGGGCCACTTATGGATTGAATACCAAAGATGACAATACCTAGATCTATGCAATATGTCTAGCTAGGGGCGTAAAACAATACCGCTTGTTGGGAGGCAACCCAATTTTATTTTTATGTTTTTATGTTTTTGCTTCTGTTTTTTAACAAATATGCACCTATACTTCTGTTATGATTGTGTTTAAGTGTTTTAGTTAGTGTTTGTGCCAAGTAAGACCTTTGGGATGATTTGGGTGATAGTTGATTTGATTTTGCTGAAAACAGAAACTTTTGCATCCAGTAGCAGAATTGTTAAAATTCACTGGAGCGTGATAACATTCTGAAATTTTTACACAAGATTGATATACAAATTTACTACGTCGTCCTAATTGTTCAGAAGTTACAGAAGTTTGGCTAAAGTGCAGATTACTGCAGACTGTTTTGTTTTTGACAGATTATGTTTTCCTTGTGTTGTTTGCTAGTATCAAGGGGTATGAACCATGGATAAGTTAGAATACAGTAGATATGATACAAATATAAAATTGGAATGAGTTTACAACAGTACCTAAAAGTGGTTATTTGCTTTTTTCACTAACGGATCTCACGAGTTTTCTGTTGTGAAGTTTTCAAGTTTTGGGTGAAGTTTCGATGGACTATGGAATAAGGAGTGGAAAGAGCCTAAGTTTGGGGATGCCCAAGTCACCCCAAGGCAATATTCAAGGACAACCAAGCATCTAAGCTTGGGGATGCCCCGGATGGCATCCCCTCTTTTGTCTTCAATTCATCGGTAAATTACTTGAGGCTATATTTTTATTCACCACATGATATGTGTTTTGCTTGGAGCGTCCTGTATTATATGAGTCTTTGCTTTTTAGTTTGCCGCAATCATCTTTGTTGTACACACCTTTTGAGGGGGACATACATTAACTATGAATTTATTAGAATACTCTATGTGCTTCACTTATATCTTTTTATAGCACGGCGCTAGTTTTTATTTTGAAGAAATTGATGAACTCTCATGCTTCACTTATATTACTTTGAGAGCCTTAAAAATAGTATGGCAATTTGCTTAGGTTATGAATTCAGTCCTAATATGATAGGTATTCAAGAGGGATATAATAAAAACTTTCATGAAGATCATTGAATATATGAGAAGTTTGATTCCTTGCATTTGTTTTGAGATATAAAGATGGTGATATTAGAGTCATGCTAGTGAGTAACTGTGGATTAGTAAGAATATTTGTGTTAAGGTTTGTGATTCCCGAAGCATGCATGAATGGTCTCTCGTTATGCGATAACGTTGGAGCATGATTTATTTTTTATTGTCTTCCTTATGAGTGGCGGTCGGGGACGAGCGATGGTCTTTTCCTACAAATCTATCCCCCTAGGAGCATGTGTATTAGTACTTTCCTTTTATGGCTAATAAACTTTTGCAATAAGTATGTGAGTTCTTTATGACTAATGTTGAGTCCATGGATTATACACACTCTCACCTTTCCACAATTGCTAGCCTCTTCGGTACCGTGCATTGCCCTTTCTCCCCTTGAGAGTTGGTGCAAACTTCGCCGGTGCATCCAAACCCCATGATATGATACGCTCTTTCACACATAAGCCACCTTATATCTTCCTAAAAACAGCCACCATACCTACCTATTATGGCATTTCCATAGCCATTCTGAGATATATTGCCATGCAACTTCCACTGTTCCATTTTATTATGACATACACCATCATTGTCATATTGCTTTGCATGATCGTATAGTTGGCATAGTATTGTCGCTTGGCCACCGTTCATATTTTTTTATACATGTCACGCTAGATCATTGCACATCCCGGTACACCGTCAGAGGCATTCATATGGAGTTATATCTTTGTTCTAGTATCGAGTTGTAGTTCTTGAGTTGTAAGTAAATAAAAGTGTGATGATCATCATTATTAGAGCATTGTCCCATGTGAGGAAAGGATGATGGAGACTATGATTCCCCCACAAGTCGGGATGAGACTCCGGACTTAAAATAAAAAGAGGCCAAAGAGCCCAAAATATTAAAAAAAAAAAAAGAGGCCAAAGAGCCCAAAAGAAAAAAGGAAAAGGAAAAAAATGAGAGAAAAAGAGAGAGCGGACAATGTTACTATCCTTTTCCACACTTGTGCTTCAAATTAGCACCATGTTCTTCATGATATAGAGTCTCCTACTTTGTACTTTCGTAGATTACTAGTGGAAAACTTTCATTATAGAACTTGGCTTCTATATTCCAATGATGGGCTTCTTCAAATTGCCCTAGGTCGTCATGAGCAAGCGAGTTGGATGAACACCCACTTAGTTTTCTTTTGAGCTTTCATACACTTATAGCTCTAGTGCATCCGTTGCATGGAATCCCTACTCCTTGCATTGACATCAATTGATGGGCATCTCCATAGCCTATTGATTAGCCTCGTCAATGTGAGACTTGCTCCTCTTTGTCTTCTCCATACAACCTCCACCATCATATTCTATTCCACTTATAGTGCTATATCCATGGCTCACGCTCATGTATTGTGTGAGAGTTGAAAAATCTTGAGAACATTAAAAGTATGAACCAATTGCTTGGCTTGTCATCGGAGTTGTGCATGATAAATACTTTGTGTTATGAAGATAGAGCATGACAAGATTATATGATTTTGTAGGGATAACTTTCTTTAGCCATGATATTTTAAGAAGACATGGTTGCTTTATTTAGTATGCTTGAAGTATTATTATTTTTATGTCAGTATTAAACTTTTGTTTTGAATCTTATGGATCTGAATATTCAAGCCACATAAAAGAAAGATTACATTATAAACGTGTTAGGTAGCATTCCACATCAAAAATTATGTTTTTGTCATTTACCTACTCGAGGACGAGCATGAATTAAGCTTGGGGATGCTTGATACGTCTCCAACATACCTACAAATTTTTATTGTTCCATGCTATTATATTATCCATCTTGGATGTTTTACATGCATTATTATGCTATTTTATATCATTTTTGGGGACTAACCTATTAACCTAGTGCCCAGTGTCGGTTGCTGTTTTTTCCTTGTTTTTGTCTTTTACAGAAATCAATACCAAACAGAACGAAACTTTTTGACGATTTTTCTTGGACCAGAAGACACCTAGGAAGCTTCGGGAGGAGGCCAGAAGGGCCACGAGGGAGCCACAAGCTCGGGAGGCACGGTCTAGGGGGGCACCCCCAAGCTTGTGGGCCCCTCGAGGCTCTCCTAACCCTAATCCTTGCTCCATAAATACCCAAATATTCCCTGTATATTAGAGGGCACCCCAAAAATACTTTTCCGCTGCCACAAGTTTCTGTCCTCATGAGATCCCATCTGGAGACCTGTTCCGGTACTCTGTCAGAGGGGGATTAGATCACGGAGGGCCTCTAAATCAACCTTGCTGCCCTTCCGATGATGTGTGAGTAGTTTACCATAGACCTATGGGTCCATAACTAGTAGCTAGATGGCTTCTTATCTCTCTTTGATCTTCAATACAATGTTCCCCTCGATGTTCTTGGAGTTCTATTCGATGTAATCTTCTTTTGCGGTGCATATGTTGAGATCCGATGAATTGTGGATTTATGATCAGATTATGTATGAATACAGTTTGAGTCTTCTGTGAACTCTTTTTATGCATGATTAAGATAGCTTTGTATTTCTCTCCGATATATTGATTTGGTTTGGCCAACAAGATTGATCTATCTTGCAATGGGAGAGGTGCCTTGTTTTGGGTTCAATCTTGCGGTGTCCTCACCCACTGACAGAAGGGGTAGCGAGGCACGTATTTGTATTGTTGCCATTAAGGATAAAAAGATTGGGGTTTTACCATATTGATTGGATCTATCCCTCTACATCATGTCATATTGCTTAAGGCGTTACTCCGTTCTTGCTAACTTAATACACTAGATGCATGCTGGATAGCGGTCGATGTGTGGAGTAATAGTAGTAGATGCAGGCAGGAGTCGGTCTACTTGTCACTGACGTGATTCCTATATTCATGATCATTGCCTTAGATATCGTCATAACTATGCATTTTTTTATCAATTGCTCAATAGTAATTTGTTTACCCACCGTATGCGTTCTTTCAAGAGAGAAGACTCTAGTGAAAACTATGCCCCCAGGTCTATTTTTATCATATTATTTTCAGATCTATAAAACCAAAAACCCAAAATACCTTGCTACAATTTATTTACTTGTATTTAGTTTTGCACTTTTATTTACCTTTTATACCTATCTCTATCAGTTCTCATCCTTGCAAGCAACCGTGAAGGGATTGACAACCCCTTTATCGCGTTGGGTGCAAGTATTTGTTTGTTTTATATAGGTGCTATCATTGGAGACTTATGTGTTCCTCTTACGATTGATACCTTGGTTCTCAAACTGAGGGAAATACTTATCTCTACTTTGCTGCATCACCCTTTCCTCTTCAAGGAAAAACAACGCAAACTCAAGAAGTAGCACCCCGCTACCGCTTCGTCTCTCTCCAACTTCTCGCCACCCGCACGCCCCCTTCTCGGAACCCTCCACCCCACGCCGCCAACTGCTCGCCCCCACCGCCCATGTTCCTCGCAGTGGCGACCAACGTTTGTTTTCACCGACTCACCGTGCTACAGTGTTGTTGCCGCCCAGAGCCCGAGACCACTCTGGCTCTTCTCGACTGCCCCGACCGTCATGTTGCTGGATTCTCCAAGCCTGCCGCCGACATTGTCGATTTGCTGCTCGACCCTCAAGGTACAAGATTTCTTCTCCCCTGCACCATCTGCGTACACGGTCAAGTGATTTGGCTAGTGAAAGTTTTCTAGGTTGACCAATTCTTGTGGAAACTGGATTATTTTGGGTCGATATGCTAAACAGACCCCCTTGCAGGATCAAATCAGTTCTCCAACGCTGTGGTTTTGGTTTGATTTCCTCGATTCGGTCAAGTCAGACTTTCCACATTGATTTTTTTTCTCACGCCATATGAGAGATTATACATCCATGGTGTCAGCTTGTTGTAGCTTCATGAAAACAAGAGATTACTTTCTCAATAGTCACTACATACAGTTATCAATTTCAGTACAATTTGCAGCGCCATAAGACTTGCTCTACTCGAGGTTCATGTAAAGCCAGAATATTGTTACCACTAAACTGAAAATTGTGAACTAACCCAAGAACACATGATCCAAATGTCAAATTGATAATGTTAGTTCAATGTATAGAAAGAGGCATACCACCCATTGCTACCTTCCTACCTGCTGTTGTGAGAAAAAAGCTCAATAGCGTCATACATGTGTCTTAGTGCCGTACCAGTCCTGGCATGGTTCTAGTATAATCTATTCCTAATAATAATAATAAAGCGGCCATTGCTTCTGGTTGTCCGTCATTGCGGCTGTTTTGGAAAAAAAAACTCTTGTTTTCTGGAAATTGTACCCGTAGTCCCTTTTTAAGTGATATCTACAAAACGATTTGGTTTTACAAATTAACACCTGAATTTATTAGAATTCAACCCGAGCTCCTTTCCTCTATCTTAGTCAAACGCTCCCTCTCCAGCCGCGGCGGCGCAGGACTCACTCATGCCCTCCTCGCCATTCCTCCCGCCGCCTGGCCCTCGCCGGCCGTCCGCCCCACAGTGGTGCGCCCGAGCTTGGGCGTGCCGCCGCTACGTCCGCGTTGGTCCTAGATCCTAGACGGCAGGCCTCCTCGACCTTTGATCCCCTCGCTTCAATGGCGGCGGCACCCCGTCCTTCCATTGACCGCCTGATTCCGGCCAACTCCAGCGCCTTCCCCGGACTTTGTACAATCTGACTCGTTTTCAGTTTACCTTGCACAAAGCAGTCTCCCAGATACCACGCGCCCAGCCTGCACCGGGGATCGGAAGCAGCAGTAGAACAGCAGGACCTCGCCGGTGAGCAAGCTCCTCTGCAGTTCTCCCTCTCCTTCTACCCTCGCTCTCCTCTCTCTCATCACCCTCTCTTTTCTCTCTCGAACAGGACGCAACAGCTCCACCACAACAATGGCGCCGTCCTCATGGAACATGGAAGCAGCGGCTCACCCTTGCGGCGGCAGCGTCGTGTCCTTCCAGTGCTCCCCCTTGCGGCCTCCCCAGACTTGGTCTTCGCTTGGTGTTGGTGGACAGTCGAGCAAGAGCATCTCCCGTACTGGCCTCCCCCGGACGCGCGCAGCCGCCGGCTCCCTCGGGTCCAGCAGCGGTCGCGAGGCGACGCGAGTAGCAGCTCGAACGCACGCAGTGCCTCCCTGTCAACCCGGGATGCCGCCCGAGCGGGAGGCACCGGCGGACCGGAGAGGCGAGCAGCAGCACGCCCTAGCGGCAGCACCGGGCGGCAGTAGTATCACACCCAGGATAGGGGCACACAGCAGGTGCAGCACAGCGCGGCTGCAGTTCAGGGGCGGCAACAGTTCTCGGCCGCATCCATGCACGGCCGCCGTGGCGTGCTCCTACTCACGTAGCTGGTCCACGATCGTCGGCGCATGGCAGGGCAGGGGCGGCAGCAGTTCTAGGCCGCATCCATGGCCGACGGCGCGTGGCAGGGCGGCATGCTCCTACTGGCGCGGCCGATGTGGGCGAGGGAAGAGAGGAATCAAGAGAGGTGCTCGCAGGTGGCGCAACTCGTCTCCTCAGTGGCCAAAGGGCTCGCCGGGGTGGCAGGGAAGGCCGGCTGCAGGGCGAATCGGTAGGGGGCGCTGAGGGGATCCGTTCCCGTGAGCGGCAGCCCGGGAAAGGTGCTGGGGTTGGCCGGAATCGGGCAGTCAATGGAAGGACGGGTGCCGCCGCCATTGAAGCGAGGGGATCAAAGGTCGAGGAGGCCCTCCGTCTAGGATCTAGGACCAACGTGGACGCAGCGGCGGCGCGCCCAAGCTCGGGCGCACCACTGCAGGGCGGACGACCGACGAGGGCCAGGCGGCGGGAGAAACGGCGGTGAGGGCATGAGTGAGTCCTGTGCCGCCGCGGCTGGAGAGGGAGCGTCTGACTACGATAGAGGAAAGGAGCTCGGGTTGAATTCTAATAAATTTAGGGGTTAATTTGTAAAACCAAATCATTTTATAGATATCACTTAAAGAGGGACTGCGGGTACAATTTTTAGAAAATAGGAGTTTTTTTTCCTGCAAAACAGCCGCAATGACGGACGATCAAAAGCAATAGCTGCTTTATTATTAGGAATAAATATGTTGGCAAAAGGAACCTTTTTGGTGTTTGTGATTTATTTTTATCAAGAGTTTTTTACTTGTAATATAATGTTTAATGCCGTCCTATTAATCTTAGGAATTGTTTTGTGTATTTGCCAAGTAAATGTAGAGGAAGGGTACTTGTGATCTATTTTTTTGAGCAAGTTAGATTAGTAGTTTTTGCAATTTAGGTGGAATTATCCAACTTCTCAACTTCCAATACATTGCTGGTAGTACCTTTGTGTGATGATGTGTATCTACTAATGCCACTCTTGCAACCCCTTTTGAAAATATGCTCTAGAGTCAATAATAAAATGGTTATTATTGTATTTTCTTGTTTATGATAATTGTCTATTGTTCATGCTATAATTGTATTAATTGGAAACCGTAATACATGTGTGAATACATAGACCACAACATGTCCCTAAGCCTCTAGTTGACTAGCTCGTTGATCAATAAATGGTTATGGTTTCCTGACCATGGACATTGGATGTCATTGATAACGGGATCACATCATTAGGAGAATGATGTGATGGACAAGACCCAATCCTAAGCATAGCACAAGATCGTGTAGTTCGTTTACTAAGAGCTTTTCTAATGTCAAGTATCGTTTCCTTAGACCATGAGATTGTGCAACTCCCGGATACCGTAGGAATGCTTTGGGTGTACCAAACGTCACAACGTAACTGGGTGGCTATAAAGGTGCACTACAGGTATCTCCGAAAGTGTCTGTTGGGTTGGCACGAATCGAGACTGTGATTTGTCACTCCGTATGACGGAGAGGTATCTCTGGGCCCTCTTGGTAATGCATCATCATAATGAGCTCAATGTGACTAATGAGTTAGCCACGGGATCATGCGTTACGGAACGAGTAAAGAGACTTGCCGGTAACGAGATTGAACGAGGTATTGGGATACCGACGATCGAATCTCGGGCAAGTAACATACCGATAGAAAAGGGAATTGTATACGGGATTGATTGTATCCCCGACATCGTGGTTCATCCGATGAGATCATCGTGGAACATGTGGGAGCCAATATGGGTATCTAGATCCCGCTATTGGTTATTGGCCGGAGAGGTGTCTCGGTCATGTCTGCATGGTTCCCGAACCCGTAGGGTCTACACACTTAAGGTTCGGTGACGTTATAGTTGTTATGGAAAATAGTATGTGGTTACCGAAGGTTGTTCGGAGTCCCGGATGAGATCCCGGACGTGACGAGGAACTCCGGAGTGGTCCGGAGGTGAAGATCGATATATTGGACAAAGGGTATTGGAGTCCGGAATTGTTCCGGGGGTACCAGGCTATGGCCAGCATGTCTGAAAGGGGTTTCGGAGGCTCCGGCAAGCGTTGGGGGGCCTTATGGGCCAAGGGGAAGGGGCAAACCAGCCCACTAAGGGGCTGTGCGCCCCTCCCAACCCCTCTCATGTAACGTGGAGAGGTGGGGGCGCCTCCCCTAGGGCAGCCACCCCTCCCGGCTTGGGGGGCAAGTTTCCCAGGGGTGGGGGCGCCCAAACCCATCTAGGGTTTCCCCTGTGGCCGCCGCCCCTCCCCTAGTGAACCCTAGGGCGGCTCCTCCACCCCCCTTCCCCCTATATATAGTGAGGGAGAGAGAGGGCAGTTGCACCCCTTGCCTGGCGCAGCCCTCTCCTCCTCCAACTCCTCCTCCTCCTCCGTAGTGCTTAGCGAAGCTCTGCCGGAGAACCACGAGCTCCATTGCCACCACGCCGTCGTGCTGCTGGAGTTCTCCCTCAACTTCTCCTCTCCCCTTGCTGGATCAAGAAGGAGACGTCCCCGGGCTGTACGTGTGTTGAACGCGGAGGCGCCGTCCGTTCGGCGCTAGATCGGATCTTCCGCGATTTGAATCGCCGCGAGTACGACTCCATCAACCGCGTTCTTGTAACGCTTCCGCTTAGTGATCTTCAAGGGTATGAAGATGCACTCCCTCTCTCTCGTTGCTAGCATCTCCTAGATTGATCTTGGTGACACGTAGGAAAATTTTGAATTATTGCTACGTTACCCAACAGTGGCATCATGAGCTAGGTCTATGCGTAGATTCTATGCACGAGTAGAACACAAAGTAGTTGTGGGCGATGATTTGTTCAATTTGCTTGACGTTACTAGTCTTATCTTGATTCGGCGGCATTGTGGGATGAAGCGGCCCGGACCGATCTTACACGTACTCTTACGTGAGACAGGTTCCACCGACTGACATGCACTTGATGCATAAGGTGGCTAGCGGGTGTCTGTCTCTCCCACTTTACTCGGATCAGATTCGATGAAGAGGGTCCTTATGAAGGGTAAATAGCAATTGGCATATCACCGTTGTGGCTTTTGCATAGGTAAGAAACGTTCTTGCTAGAAACTCATAGCAGCCACATAAAACATGCAACAACAATTAGAGGACGTCTAACTTGTTTTTGCAGGGTATGCTATGTGATGTGATATGGCCAAAAGGATGTGATGAATGATATATTTGATGCATGAGATTGATCATGTTCTTGTAATAGGAATCACGACTTGCATGTCGATGAGTATGACAACCGGCAGGAGCCATAGGAGTTGTCTTAATTTATTGTATGACCTGCGTGTCAATGAAAACGCCATGTAATTACTTTACTTTATTGCTAACCGTTAGCCATAGTAGTAGAAGTAATAGTTGGCGAGACAACTTCATGAAGACACGATGATGGAGATCATGGTGTCATGCCGGTGACGAAGGTGATCATGCCGCGCCTCGAAGATGGAGATCAAAAGGCGCAAGATGATATTGGCCATATCATGTCACTTTATGATTTGCATGTGATGTCTGTCATGTTTACATCTTATTTGCTTAGAACGACGGTAGCATAAATAAGATGATCCCTCGCTAAAATTTCAAGAGATGTGTTCCCCCTAACTGTGCACCGTTGCGAAGGTTCGTTGTTTCGAAGCACCACGTGATGATCGGGTGTGATAGATTCTAACGTTCGCATACAACGGGTGTAAGCCAGATTTACACATGCGAAACACTTAGGTTGACTTGACGAGCCTAGCATGTACAGACATGGCCTCGGAACACAAGAGACCGAAAGGTCGAACATGAGTCGTATAGTAGATACGATCAACATGGAGATGTTCATCGTTGATGACTAGTCCGTCTCACGTGATGATCGGACACGACCTAGTCGATTCGGATCATGTATCACTTAGATGACTAGAGGGATGTCTATCTAAGTGGTAGTTCATTAAATAATCAGATGAACTTAATTGTCATGAACATAGTCAAAAGGTCTTTGCAAATTATGGCATAGCTTACGCTTTAGTTCTACTGTTTAAGATATGTTCCTAGAGAAAATTTAGTTGAAAGTTGACAGTAGCAATTATGCGGACTGGGTCCGTATACTGAGGATTGTCCTCATTGCTGCACAGAAGGCTTATGTCCTTAATGCACCGCTCGGTGTGCTGAACCTCGAGCGTCGTCTGTGGATGTTGGGAACATCTGACATACACGTTTTGATGACTACGTGATAGTTCAGTGCGTAATGTTAAACGGTTTAGAATTGAGGCACCGAAGACATTTTGAAACGTCGCGGAACATATGAGATGTTCCAAGAGCTGAAATTGGGATTTCAAGCCCGTGCCCACGTCAAGAGGTGTGAAACCTCCGACAAGTTTCTTAAGCCTGCAAACTAAGGGAGAAAAGCTCAATCGTTGAGCATGTGCTCAGATTGTCTGAGTACTACAATTGCTTGAATCGAGTGGGAGTTAATCTTCCAGATGAGATAGTGATGGTTCTCCATAGTCACTGCCACCAAGCTATTAGAGCTTCGTGATGAACTATAACATATCAGGGACAGACATGATGATCCTTGAGAAACTCGCGATGTTTGACACCGCAAAAGTAGAAATCAAGTAGGAGCATCAATTGTTGATGGTCAGTAAAACCACTAGTTTCAAGAAGGGCAAGGGAAAGAAGGGATACTTCATGAAATGGCAAATCAGTTGCTGCTCTAGTGAAGAAACCCAAGGTTGAACCCAAACCCGAGACTAAGTGCTTCTGTAATGAGGGGAACGGTCACTGAAGCAGAACTACCCTAGATACTTGGTAGATGAGAAGGCAGGCAAGGTCGACAAAAGTATATTGGATATACGTTATATTAATCTGTACTTTACTAGTACTCCTAGTAGCACCAGGGTATTAGATACCGGTTCGGTTGCTAAGTGTTGGTAACTCGAAATAAAAGGCTACGGAATAAACGGAGACTAGCTAAAGGTGAGATGACAATATGTGTTGGAAGTGTTTCCAAGGTTGATGTGATCAAACATCGCACGCTCCCTCTACCATCGAGATTGGTGTTAAACCTAAATAATCGTTATTTGGTGTTTGCGTTGAGCATAGACATGATTGGATTATGTTTATCGCAATACGGTAATTCATTTAAGGAGAATAATGGTTACTCTATTTATTTGAGTAATACCTTCAATGGTCTTGCACCTAAAATGAATGGTTCATTGAATCTCGATCGTAGTGATACACATGTTCATGCCAAAAGATATAAAATAGTAATGATAGTACCACATACTTGTGGCACTGCCATTTGAGTCATATTGGTATAAAACGCATGAAGAAGCTCCATGTTGATGGATCTTTGGACTCACTCGTTTTTGAAAAGATTGAGACATGCGAACCATGTCTATTGGTAGATATGCATGAAGAAACTCCATACAGATGGATCGTTTGGACTCACTCGATTTTGAATCACTTGAGACATGCAAATCATAACACATGGGCAAGATGACTGAAAGGCCTCGTTTTCAGTAAGATGGAACAAGAGAGCAACTTGTTGGAAGTAATACATTTGATGTGTGTAGTCCAATGAGTGCTGAGGCACGCAGTGGATATCGTTATGTTCTTACTTCACAGATGATTTGAGTAGATGCTAAGAATATTTACTTGATGAAACACAAGTCTGAATTATTGAAAGGTTCAAGTAATTTCAGAGTGAAGTTGAAGATCGTCGTGACAAGAGGATAAAATGTCTATGATATGATCATAGAGATATCTGAGTTACGAGTTTGGCACACAATTAAGACATTGTGGAAATTGTTTCACAACTAATACCGCCTGGAACACCATAGTGTGATGGTGTGTCCGAACATCATAACTGCACCCTATTGGATATGGTGCATACCATGATGTCTCTTATCGAATTACCACTATCGTTTATGGGTTAGGCATTAGAGACAACCGCATTCACTTTAAATAGGGCACCACGCAATTCCGTTGAGACGACACCGTATGAACTATGGTTTAGAGAAACCTAAGCTGTCGTTTCTTAAAAGTTTGGGGCTGCGACGCTTATGTGGAAAAGTTTCAGGCTGATAAGCTCGAACCCAAAGCGGATAAATGCATCTTCATAGAATACCCAAAACAGTTGGGTATACCTCCTATTTCAGATCTGGAAGCAAAAGTGATTGTTTCTAGAAACGGGTCCTTTCTCGAGGAAAAGTTTCTCTCGAAAGAATTGAGTGGGAGGATGGTGGAGACTTGATGAGGTTATTGAACCGTCACTTCAACTAGTGTGTAGCAGGGCACAAGAAGTTGTTCCTGTGGCACCTACACCAATTGAAGTGGAAGCTTATGATAGTGATCATGAAACTTCGGATCAAGTCACTACCAAACCTCGTAGGACGACAAGGATGCGTACTACTTCAGAGTGGTACGTAATCCTGTCTTGGAAGTCATGTTGCTAGACAACAATGAACCTACGAGCTATGGAGAAACGATGGTGGGCCCAGATTCCGACGAATGGCTCGAGGCCATAAAATCCGAGAGAGGATCCATGTATAAAAACAAAGTATAGACTTTGGAAGAACTACTTGATGGTCGTAAGGCTGTTGGGTGCAGATGGATTTTAAAAGGAAGACGGACAATGATGGTAAGTGTCACCATTAAGAAAGCTCGACTTGTCGTTAAGATGTTTTCCGACAAGTTCAAGGAGTTGACTACGATGAGATTTTCTCACTCGTAGCGATGCTAAGAGTCTGTTGGAATTATATTAGCAGTTACTGCATTATTTATGAAATCTTGCAGATAGGATGTCAAAAACATTGTTTCCTCGACGATTTTCTTGAGGAAAGGTTGTATGTGATACAACCAGAAGGTTTTGTCAATCCTGAAAGATGCTAACAAGTATGCAAAGCTCCAGCAATCCTTCTAAGGACTGGAGTAAGCATCTCGGAGTTGGAATGTACGCTTTGATGAGATGATCAAAGATTTTGGGTTTATACAAAGTTTATGAGAAACTTGTATTTCCAAAGAAGTGAGTGGGAGCACTATAGAATTTTTGATGAGTATATGTTGTTAACATATTGTTGATCAGAAATGATGTAGAATTTCTGGAAAGCATACAGGGTTATTTGAAAAGTGTTTTTCAATGGAAAACCTGGATTAAGCTACTTGAACATTGAGCATCAAGATCTATAAGGATAGATCAAAAACGCTTAATAGTACTTTCAAATGAATACATACCATGACAAGATTTTGAAGGAGTTCAAAATAGATCAGCAAAGAAGGAGTTCTTGGCTGTGTTACAAGGTGTGAGTATTGAGTAAGACTCAAGACCTGACCACGGCAGAAGAGAGAGAAAGGACGAAGGTCGTCCCCTATGCTTTAGACGTAGGCTCTACAGTATGCTATGTTGTGTACCGCACCTGAAGTGTGCCTTGCCATGAGTTAGTCAAGGGGTACAATAGTGATCCAGGAATGGATCACATGACAGCGGTCGAACTTATCCTTAGTAACTAATGGACTAAGGAATTTTCTCGATTATGGAGGTGGTAAAAGAGTTCGTCGTAAGGGGTTACGTCGATGCAAACTTTGACACTAATCCGGATGACTCTGCATAGTGAACTGGATTCGTATAGTAGAGCAGTTATTTCGAATAGCTCCAAGTAGCGCGTGGTAGCTGCATCTACAAGATGACATAGAGATTTGTAAAGCACACACGGATCTGAATGTTGCAGACCCGTTGACTAAAACCTCTCTCGTAAGCATAACATGATCAAACCCTAGAACTCACTGAGTGTTAATCACATGGTGATGTGAACTAGATTATTGACTCTAGTAAACTCTTGGGTATTAGTCACATGGTGATGTGAACTTTGAGTGTTAATCACATGGTGATGTGAACTAGATTATTGACTCTAGTGCAAGTGGGAGACTGTTGGAAATATGCCCTAGAGGCAATAATAAAATGGTTATTATTGTATTTCCTTGTTCATGATAATTGTCTATTGTTCATGCTATAATTGTATTAACTGGAAACCGTAATACATGTGTGAATACATAGACCACAACATGTCCCTAGTAAGCCTCTAGTTGACTAGCTCGTTGATCAATAGATGGTTATGGTTTCCTGACCATGGACATTGGATGTCATTGATAACGGGATCACATCATTAGGAGAATGATGTGATGGACAAGACCCAATCCTAAGCATAGCACAAGATCGTGTAGTTCGTTTGCTAAGAGCTTTTCTAATGTCAAGTATCGTTTCCTTAGACCATGAGATTGTGCAACTCCCGGATACCGTAGGAATGCTTTGGGTGTACCAAACGTCACAACGTAACTGGGTGGCTATAAAGGTGCACTACAGGTATCTCCGAAAGTGTCTGTTGGGTTGGCACGAATCGAGACTGGGATTTGTCACTCCGTATGATGGAGAGGTATCTCTGGGCCCTCTCGGTAATGCATCATCATAATGAGCTCAATGTGACTAATGAGTTAGCCACGGGATCATGCGTTATGGAACGAGTAAAGAGACTTGCCGGTAACGAGATTGAACGAGGTATTGGGATACCGACGATCGAATCTCGGGCAAGTAACATACCGATAGACAAAGGGAATTGTATATGGGATTGATTGAATCCCCGACATCGTGGTTCATCCGATGAGATCATCGTGGAACATGTGGGAGCCAATATGGGTATCCAGATCCCGCTATTGGTTATTGGCCGGAGAGGTGTCTCGGTCATGTCTGCATGGTTCCCGAACCCGTAGGGTCTACACACTTCAGGTTCGGTGACGCTAGAGTTGTTATGGGAAATAGTATGTGGTTACCGAAGGTTGTTCGGAGTCCCGGATGAGATCCCGGACGTGACGAGGAACTCCGGAGTGGTCCGGAGGTGAAGATCGATATATTGGACGAAGGGTATTGGAGTCCGGAATTGTTCCGGGGGTACCAGGCTATGGCCAGCATGTCCGAAAGGGGTTTCGGAGGCTCCAGCAAGCGTTGGGGGGCCTTATGGGCCAAGGGGAAGGGGCAAACCAGCCCACTAAGGGGCTGTGCGCCCCTCCCAACCCCTCTCACGTAACGTGGAGAGGTGGGGGCGCCTCCCCTAGGGCAGCCACCCCTCCCGGCTTGGGGGGCAAGTTTCCCAGGGGTGGGGGCGCCCAAACCCATCTAGGGTTTCCCCTGTGGCCGCCGCCCCTCCCCTAGGGAGAGAGAGGGCAGCCGCACCCCTTGCCTGGTGCAGCCCTCTCCTCCTCCAACTCCTCCTCCTCCTCTGTAGTGCTTAGCGAAGCTCTGCCGGAGAACCACGAGCACCATTGCCACCACGCCGTCGTGCTGCTGGAGTTCTCCCTCAACTTCTCCTCTTCCCTTGCTGGATCAAGAAGGAGGAGACGTCCCCGGGCTGTACGTGTGTTGAACGCGGAGGCGCCGTCCGTTCGGCGCTAGATCGGATCTTCCGCGATTTGAATCGCCGCGAGTACGACTCCATCAACCGCGTTCTTGTAACGCTTCCGCTTAGCAATCTTCAAGGGTATGAAGATGCACTCCCTCTCTCTCGTTGCTAGCATCTCCTAGATTGATATTGGTGACACGTAGGAAAATTTTGAATTATTGCTACGTTAACCAACAACCCCTACATCATCGGCCACCACATGAGGAAAATGCATCAGGCGTCGAGAGATGCGCTTTTCCCTTTCGCTCCCTCCTGATTGCTGATGGCCGCCCCTCTCCCTTTCGTTGCCTATTGGTTTTCGCTCTCCTCTCTTCTCTTCCTGATGCCCTAAATTCTTAGAGCATCTCCAGCCGTTTGCCTCCCAGGAGGCATTTTTTCGCCTCCTGGAGGGCTGCCGGCGATAACTTTGGCCTGGGGGGCCAAAATTTTCCACTCGTTGCCTCCCCACGAGCAATGTTGGACTCCCACAAACAGAGTGACATTTCGTCGAGCATCTTGCCCGCGGCTGCGTTGACGACCTCCTCGGCGCGCGCCCAGCGGAGGAGTGCAAGCGTCGACGGGGAAGGAGGCGATGAGAAGCTCGAGGAGACATCCTGCAGCCGAAGGCCGACGTCGAGCCGCCCCATGCCCCGCTCCCTCGCCCCGTGCCCGATCCCTCGAGCCAACGGGGAAGGAGGAATGCCTGGTCGGCGGAGTTGAGGTAGCCCTCCTGCTCCGAGAGCGAGCGGTGCAGCAAGAGCAGCTTGGACATGGCTGCCCTCGCCTACGTGCAAGCGGCGCGTGCGGGAGGCAACGGCGTAGAGCCGGCCGTCGATGCAAGCGCTGGGGCTTCTCCATCCGGTGACCTCCACGGACTTGAGGCCGCCCCCGTCGCTCTCTCCGCCAGCGACGTACACACCGAAGCAGTGGCGCCGGCGCAGCATGTCTGGCACGCCGAAGCTGTAGAACACCACCCGCTGCATGTTGGTGCCTCCGAGCAGGTGCAGGTGGCAGCCACCGAGCATGGCGTAGCTGAACCCGGCGGCGGCCGCGTATTCAGCGGGCACGGGCGGCATCGCGCGCCATGCTGCGGCCGGTGGAGCCGGTTAGTGAGCCGGTCAGCGGACGGGACAGCGACGAGCGGCGTGGCCCGCCGCTGCTGGAGTCGAGGCCATGCTCATGCACCGGCGAGCGCTCGCGCCGCGTAGGGAGCCAGGCCCGCACCGGCTACCTCGCGCCTCTGCGCACCGGCTACCGCGCGTCGTCGCGTCGCGCCGTGCACCGGCTCCCGCCGCCGTCGCGTCGCCCCTCGCGGCTGGGTGCTCCTCCCCTTCGAGCTCCCATGCTGCTCCTCTCCTTGCGGCGACCCGCCTCCACGCGTCTGCGCCGGCTGCTCCGCCGCCCGCCCCCTTCCCTGGTACGATGTGGAGGACGACGACGAGGTAGACGGGGGCGCCGGAGCCGACGCACTGGGCGTAGCGGCGAGGCAGCGTGCGATGCGGCCGACGGGCTTGTGAGAGAGAGAGGATGGGCATGTGTGGACGGGAGCACGTGGTGGGCCAGGGAAGGAAAGGGAAGAGAGAGGAGAGAGACACTGGCAGATGGGCCAGCACCTGCAAAAAGGCGAAAATAGCCCCCAGGCGCCCCCCCCCCCCCAGCTTCCTGGGTTTGCGTTGGGGTCGCCGGCTCTATTTTCGGCCAAATCCGGCGCTAATCGGGCTCGTGGGGGCGTGAGTGGGACTTTTTTTGTGCGCCGGCGGTGAAAAAGTGCTTCTGGGGGCCTTCCTGGGAGACGGGTGGAGATGCTCTTAGACTTCGTTCACCATCGCGACTAATCTGGATCGTAACTGACTCGAGCGTGCTTAGAGACCCGCCCAAGAGTGCCCCGTGGCATGCTGATGGAAAGAGCTGACGATCCATTTGGGAAATGTGATTGGGAATGCTAACAATTGAAATTGCTAAACATATTGTAACGTGACATACATTGTAACGTAGCACATGTAGCGCCGACTAGGTTGTTATGATCGATCTCTATTCTCCTGTAACCGTAGCCTTATCTCTCCCTCTCTTTCCTTGGTTCATAAGTTGTAATCTCAACCAATTGTATGTGCTATCCAGGGAGGTGCGCCCATGTTATATAAACACGCAGCGCGTCCCTCCAACGAGGCAAGACGCTTAAGCCAATCTTCGCATGGTATCAGAGCCTCCCTCTTCCTATACATCTAGCATCCATCGTTTTCCATCCACGAGCTCGCCATGTCCTCCTCCTCCACCAGCGCTCCTCTGGCCGGCCTCAATGGTTAGGTTACAGAGAAGCTCACCCGGACGAACTACGTCCTCTGGTGTGCACAGGTCACGCCACAGCTGATCGGGGCTGGTGTCTTCGGCTATGCCAAAGGAACAATCAAAGAACCAGAGAAGTTCGTCGTCACCAAGGACAAAGACGGCAAGGAATCAGCCTCGCCGAACCCTCTTCATCAAGTCTAGGTGCGGGAAGATCAGCAGGTATTGGCATATTTGCTGGTTAATCTTTCCACAGAAGTTCTTGTCCAGGTGACCAACATCCACAAGGCGCACGAGCTCTGGGCTGCGGTGGCGAACATGTTTTCGTCCCAGTCCAGATCGCGCGTGAACAACATCCGTGTCGCCCTCTCCAACGCAGAGAAGGGCACGCTGAAGGTGGGCGCCTACTTCTCCTATATGCGTGGCCTCGCCGACGAGCTAGCAGCTGCTAGCAAGCCTCTAGATGAGGACAAGCAGATCTCCTACATCATCGCCGGGCTGGGTATGGATTACCAGCCACTGGTGTCGGCCCTCGACGCCCGCACCGAACCTGTCACGCTCGATGATATGTTTGCTCAGATGAGCAACTTTGATCAGCGTGTGGCGATGTTCCAAGGCAGCAATGGCAGCGGTTTCAAGTCCTCTGCCAACGCCGCTGTTCGTGGTGGCTCCCGCCACCGTGGTCCGCCGCGCGGCAAGAGCAAAGGCAATGGCAGCGGCAACTACAGCAATAGCAATGGTGGCGGTGCTCCTTGCACCGGTGCCGGCGGACGGCCCTCCTCCAACAACAACAACAGGGGCCGCCGTTCCTCCTCCAAGAATCGCCCTGATGTTGTCCGCTGTCAGATATGCGGGAAGCTGGGCCACTCCGCCAAAGATTGCTGGTACAGGTTCGAGGAAGATGAAGGTGACTCCTCCCAGGACGAAAAAGTTGCTGGTGCTGCCGAAGCCTCATACGGTGTAGATACAAATTGGTACGTGGATAGTGGTGCTACAAACCACATAACTGGTGAGTTGGAGAAAGTAACTATGCGGGAGAAGTACCGTGGTCAAGACCAGATCCACACCACCAGTGGAGCAGGTATGAGGATCAAACATGTTGGTCATTCAGTTGTTAAAACCCCTTATCGTCCAATTCACCTCAGAAAAATACTACATGTCCCTAGTGCATCTAAGAATCTTCTTTCCGTCCATCGTATTGCTATTGACAATCATGTGTTTCTCGAGTTTCACCACTTTTTCTTTTTTGATCAAGGATCAGGCAACGAAGAAGGTTCCCTACCGAGGTAGATGCGTTCGAGGGCTTTACCCGTTGATTCCGGAGTTTAGAAGATTCAATAAGCAAGCATATGGTGTCACCAAACTCTCAACGACGAGGTGGCACGATAGACTAGGGCATGCATCTTTTTCCTTAGTTGAACGATTGCTTAGGAAGAATAAGCTCCCATATGTTGGAGAGTGTGATATTGAAACCATTTGTGATTCTTGTCAAAGAGCTAAAAGTCATCAGGTACCCTATCCAATCTCTACTAGTATTTCTACCAAACCTTTACAACTCATTTTTTCTGATGTGTGGGGGCCTGCCCCCAGTTCAGTTGGTAGACACACATACTATGTTAGTTTCATCGATGACTATAGCAAGTACTCCTGGATCTATCTTCTTAAGAAACGATCTGATGTCTTTCAAGTGTTTCAAAACTTCCAAGCTCTCGTTGAACGAAAGTTTGACAGCAAAATTATTGCTGTCCAATCTGATTGGGGAGGGGAGTACGAAAAATTAAACTCCTTTTTCCAAACTCTCGGTGTCTCTCACCAAGTGTCATGCCCTCATGCCCATCAATAGAATGGGTCTGCTGAACGCAAACACAGACACATTGTTGAGGTTGGCCTTGCCCTTTTAGCTGGCGCATCCATGCCCCTTAAATTTTGGGACGAAGCTTTTCTAGCCGCCGTTCACATCATTAACATGTTGCCTAGTAAAGTCATCAACAATGAAACTCCAGTTGAAAGACTCCTCCATACCATACCAAACCAGACTATACATCGCTTCGTGTCTTTAGTTGTGCATGCTGGCCAAATCTTAGGCCATACAATCAGCGCAAACTTATGTTTCGATCAACACAATGTGTTTTCCTAGGCTATAGTCCCCAACACAAGGGCGTAAAATGCCTAGATGTTCCCACTGGACGCGTCTACATATCTCGTGACGTTGTTTTTGATGAAACCAAATTTCCTTTCGCTGATCTACACCCCAATGCCAGTGCACTCCTTCGCAAAGAAATTCTTCTTCTACCTCCAAGTCTAGTCGGCAATCATGGGGAACACAGCTGTAATGATCACATGACTAATCCTCCTAATACCTTGGCTGAATTGTGTGATGATGCAGACCAGAACAACGAAGGCGATGCAGCAAACAGATTTGAAAATGATGAAGAAACAGCCCAAACAGGGCGATATTTTATGTGCAGGGACTTGGGGGACAGATCTACATCGGGATCGGCTCCCCGTCAGGACGACAGGCTATCTCCTTCGGGATCCACCCCGTCTGCACGCGTGCGGGCCGCGGGTGACAGCGACCGCCCCAGCCGCTCTAGCACGGCCACGCGGCGCGCCTCCACCAACCCGGAGCCCTCCTCCGACCCGCACCAATCACCGGCCGCCACGTGGCGGTCTCCAAGTCGCTTCCCCGACTCCATCCGCTGCTATGCGCGGCGTCTGCACCAACCGACCGGCGCGGGCCCCCGTGAGCCGACCGCCGCAGGCGCTGCGGCTCTGACGCACCCACCTGGTCCGGAATCTGGCGCCGCCCCATCTGCTCCTCGGGATGCCACGACGCCCGGATCTTCTGTGCTGCACCGCGTTGCTTCGTCACGCTCTTCAGCCGCAGACAATCCTGATCCAGAGGCGCCTGCTCCATCACCTGCCTCGGGATCACCAGGGGGATCTCCTGCTGATTCTCTAGGATCTTCTGCGACTACTGCTGCTACAGCGCCTGCTACACCACCTCGGACACGTCTCCAAAGAGGGGTAACACAACCTGTTAATTATAAGAAAATTCTCAAGTATGGTCTGGCATGTTCCACAGGTGAACCACAGTCTTTGCATGAGGCACTTGGTGGCACACGTTGGAAACAAGCTATGAATGAAGAATACAAGGCACTTCTGAAAAACAACACCTGGCACTTAGTTCCCCCACAGCAAGGTAAAAATCTCATTGATTGTAAGTGGGTCTTCAGGATAAAAAAAAGGTCTGATGGAACTATTGATCGCTACAAAGCTCGACTTGTTGCAAAAGGCTTCAAGCAACGGTATGGTTTAGATTACAAGGACACCTTTAGTCCTGTTCTCAAAGTTGCAACTATATGCTTGGTTCTGTCTATTGTTGTATCCAGGGGATGGACTCTCAGGCAGCTAGATGTTCAGAACGCGTTTCTCCATGGTGTTCTGGAAGAGGAAGTATATATGAAGCAACCTCCTGGGTTTGAAAACAAGAACACTCCCTTTCATGTCTGCAAACTTGACAAAGCACTATATGGGCTCAAGCAAGCCCCCAGGGCCTGGTATTCACGACTTAGTCAGAAAATGTTGTCACTTGGTTTTATTCCATCCAAGTCTGATACATCTTTGTTCATCTACAATAAGTCAAACACAGCTATATTTGTGCTTATCTATGTCGATGACATTATTGTTACCAGCTCATCTAATGATGCAGTGACAGGATTGTTAAAGGACTTGGGTGCAGAATTTGCACTCAAAGACCTAGGAGATCTGCACTTCTTCCTAGGTATTGAAGTCAAGAAACTTGGAGATGGACTGCATCTCTCTCTCAGGAGAAATATGCCAATGATATTTTAAAAAAGAGTTGGACTGCAAGGATGTAAGCCATCACCAACCCCTTTGTCTAGTACAGAAAAATTGTCTATTACAGAAGGAGAACTCCTGAATCAGGAAGATAGCACTAAATACAGAAGTCTAGTAGGTGCACTTCAGTACTCGACAATTACTAGGCCAGATATTTCCTTTACTGTTAACAAAGTCTGCCAGTTTCTTCATGCACCCACTACAAGTCATTGGACTGCTGCAAAGTGTATAGTCAGATATGTGAAAGCCACTGTGAATGTTGGTCTTAGCTTTAACAAGTCTTCATCTACCCTTGTTAGTGCCTTCTCAGATTCTGATTGGGCAGGAGATATTGATGATAGACGCTCAAGTGGTGGCTTTGCAATATTTTTGGGCCTAATCTCATATCTTGGTGTGCAAAGAAACAGCCACTGTCTCAAGATCAAGCACAGAAGCAGAATATAAAGCATTAGCAAATGCTACAGCTGAGATAATCTGGGTACAGTCCATACTCAAGGAACTTGGTATAAGACAGAGTCAAACTCCTTGTCTTTGGTGTGACAATCTTGGTGCCACGTATTTGGCTGCTAATCCTGTTTTTCATGCAAGAACAAAACATATTGAGATAGATTTCCACTTTGTTCGAGAAAGAGTTGCTAACAAAAGATTGGAGATCCGTTTTGTTCATTCCAAAGATCAAGTTGCAGATGGATTCACCAAGGCATTACCAACAAGGAATTTTGAAGAATTCAAGCGTAATCTCAACTTGACCAAGTTGTGATTAAGGGAGGGTGTTAAACATATTGTAACGTGACATACATTGTAACGTAGCACATGTAGGGTCGGCTAGGTTGTTAGGATCGATCTCTATTCTCATGTAACCGTAGCCTTATCTCTTCCTCTCTTTTCTTGGTTCACAAGTTGTAATCCCAACCAATTGTATGCGCTATCCAGGGAGGTGCGCCCCTGTTATATAAACACGCAACGCGTCCCTCCAACGAAGCAAGACGCTTAAGCCAATCTTCACAGAAATTAGTGAGTTTCTTGTCCTGATTTAGAGGATTAGGTGTTAAGGATTCAGAAAACAAATTTTACTTGACAAAATCCAAAGATTAACGCACGTGCAAGCTTACTAGTAGAGAAATAGCAGGGATGAGCAAACGTGGTTCATTTTGTCCATTCATGTTTTTTTTGTTGCTTTATCTATTCTTATACATTGTTGTTCTGCAGTCTTGGACCAGCATTTTTGTAGAAGAGAAAGGGGCCTGTTAGGCGTCGGTCCTGGCCGGTCGCCTCCCATGCGATATCTCCTTATAGCATCTCCAACAAGCATGCGGAATTCGTGCTGGATAAATCGTCAATTTGGCGTGCAAGAGGCCATTTCGCGCGCGAAAAAAATCGGCGCGTGCATGGGAAAAAGCGGTATCGCGCGTGTCGTCCAACGCGCTGGTTAAAACCCACGCGCGGGTGCCCGCCAACTGCCACCCTTTTCCTTCCGCCGCGCCTTCTTCCTCGCCTCTTCCGTTGCCCCGCCGTCGCCGCGCCTTCTCCACCGTCTCTTCCAGCGCCCCATCGCCGCTGCGCCCCCCCCCCCCCCCCCCGCCTCTTCCAGCGCCCCGCCATGCCGCTGCGCCCCCGGAGCAACTCGGGCTTCCATGGCATGCACATCCGCCCCTCCGGCGTGTATTATGCTGAGATCCGCTCCACCGATACACGCCTTGGGCTCGGAACGTTCGAGACCGCCCACGAGGCCGCCCGCGCGTATGACGCGACAGCGTGGTGCCTCGGGAGGCCTCGTGCGCAAATGAACTTCTTCGACGTGCGGACACAGGAGCAGGCGCAGGAACTCGCACCTCCCCCGTGACTAATCACCGAGGAGGATCGCCGCGTCCAACGGAGGCGAGAGCGCCGCCTCCTCATTGCCGAGGCGGATGAGCACGCCATGACGGTGTGGCGCGAGCGCTTCCCGCAGGATGTCGTCGCTGAGAATGAGTTCTGGGTGCAAAGGAGGGCGGAGCGAGCCGCGCGGCAGACAAGCGTGCGCGGAAAGCACTGGCGGAAGCCCAGTGCGAGCTGGGACCTGCATCGACCTGGGACGAGAAAGATTCTCGGTGGGTCGACGCGTTTACGTCGTCAGACTACACCACCAAGGAGGACGAGGAGTAGTTTTATCTAGTTTTATTTGCATCGTATATCTAGTTCAGCATTCTTTTATCTAGTTTTGCATCGTATGAACTAGCTTGTGGTATGGGGTTTGAATTATGCTATGAATTTGAATTATGTGTTGTTTCATTTTTTTTGGTATGTGTTGTTTCAAAAAAAATCCAAGCACCGGCTGGTCGCGCACGCTGGATTTTGCAGCGCCTGCTGAAGCACTATAGCGGCGCGCTAAGCGCCGGGTAAAGCAAACACTCTGCGCTAAAACGCTATTTTGGCGCTAAAAAAATTAGCATGTCGCGCAACCACGCGCTTGTTGGAGATGCTCTTAATCAACCGTCTAATCTATCTTCTCCCGCGTCGTCTTATTCCTCGCATCTCTTTCCCCACTTATCTCGCATCCGCGCTCCCTCGGCCGACGTGGCTCGTCTCGTTGCAGCTCCTCGCCAACCCCCATGGGGCGCACCACCGTCGACCACGACGGCTCGCCGCAGCACTGGCTAAGATCACCTCGTCGTCAACCGACATCGCAGCATCCCCATATGTGGTTGCAGCTTCTGGTGGAGGCGGTACCAGTATCTCCGCCAGTTGCAGCACTGGTGGGCGTCGATTTCCAGCATCGTCGGGTGTCGGTTCTAGCTTCTTCGGGCACCGGTTCCAGCATCTCGGAGCAACGGTTCCAACATTCGCCCGCGCTAGTTTCAACACGTCGGACACCCGTTGCAGCATCCCGTGCGGGTGGTTGCAGCTTCGCCACTCCCTGGATGCAACCACCGCGGTACCGGTTCTAGCTCCCTCCATGGTCGTCACCGCAAATTGTCCCAACACCCCGACCGTCAGTCGCAGTGTTGCCGGAGCACGGTCGCTGCATCGTGGAGTGTGGCTCCAGCACCATGTCTTGTTGGTTCCAGCATCGCGCCTTGCTGGTTTAAGCATGTGGTCGCGATTGCAGCATCACGCTTGGCCGGTCCTAGCACCTCGCCTTGATGGTTCCAGCATGTGGTTGTCGAGGTCGCAGCACCGCACATGACGGATCTACAATCATTGTCCACCACGACATGAGTTAGCACCATTGGCGAAGGAAGGAGGAGATGGTGGATGATGCCAATGGTGATCCCGAAGCGATGAAGATGGCGGTTAGGACGCCTAAGTCAAGTGACCATACACTGCGCTTGGAGGTCGACGATTACAAAGCCACCGCCGCTCCAAGCGCCTCCAGGCTCACTGTGGCTAAGATGTAGTGCTTGTTGGGATGGATGTCACTGGATTTAAGCTCGATTTACCCCCCCCCCCCCCCCCCGTCACACACACAGAGTAAAACTTGTACTCAATCCCATTCGAACCACTTAAATCCGAGAGGTAGGTTAGATGCCTAGTGTGTGATGTGTAAATCGAATGCGGGCATGATAAATCAATCCCATTGGGGACAGAGGGTTTACCGCTGAGGTTGGTGATCGACTCCGGTGCTCGCCATCCAAATCTTCGCTCCGATGCTCGCCGCTTCCGGTGTGATAGTGGAGACTTCTGCATTTGGCTTGGTTTCTTCATTTTCATTTTCCTTGAATGGGTAGAAGGACATGGTAAATGTTCCTAATTACCGGGTGTGTCAAATGTTGAGAGAGGGGAGAGTGAGCGTGAGAGTGGCGGTGCTTCAGGAAGCAACCTGACGTCTCGAACATGGCTCGTTGTGTACAGCCTCAGTTACCCACATGACTCAAGTTGCATCGCTCGGTCTCAAGCATGGCTCCTTGTGTACAGCCTCAGACACCCAAGTGACTCAAGTTGCATCGCCCGGGCTTGGCTATGGAAAAAGGCCAATTCGAGTGTTCCTACTCGACCAGACCTAGGGTGTAACCAAACGGGCCAAAACTGCATACCACGGGCTTGGTTGGACCTAATGCAGACTATCGGACACAGGCCGAAGTACTAGGCATACACGCTAAAAGGCAAGTAGGGTTATTCATGCTTTGCAATAGATTGATCTTGTTCGAGCTCTGTAGAAAGAAAACGTTTTTTTTCTAACTGAAGACAGAATACGAATCATCCCTACCAAGCCTGTATTTTGCCACACACAAAGTTTTAGTTCCTCAAATGGAGGATGCCACATCTCCTTGATCAGTGTGTGTATAAATGTTCAAATCGAGAAAATCTTAAGCAGAAGGTCTGCTCTAAAGACTCTAACCACCAAACAAGTACCCAGCTGCCTGATCCTCGTTGCCGTTGCACAACTGGAGTGCTTGTATTACAGATGCCCGGTCAAATCCAAGTTCCACGAGCTTTATGACTTTCGCTTCAAAATCTCCTCCCTGACAAGGGTTCTTAAAATGGTCAAGATCCAATCTAATTCATGCACTCTCAAAAGAAAACAAATGTATAGAAGATCACAATTGTGAAGAAAATATTGACACCTGTGGAGGAATTACAGCTTGAGCTCCTACAAAGGAAATCAAAGTTGGTCGCAATTAATCAGCAATTAGATAGGCTAAAAGTTATCAGAAGATCACAGTTCTCTAAGTCAAGGGACTACACAAGAGCACCAGTAAACTAACCTGCAGGAGAGGATGGCGGTGGCACATCAGGAGTCTTCTCACGTGCCTTTGACGATTCCTGGATGATATAGAGTAAATAAGGACATACGGATGATTACTCCCATGCCTCTAATATGATTACAGGAAAACCAAGGCTGATTTATGCAAAGCAGAAAAATTTGCTTACTCCAGCTGCTCCTTGGCTAGAAGATGCTAGGTTCGACGATTTCTCTCCGTCGCGTATATGTGAAGGGATGTCTTTCTCTGAACATACCATATTAGAGGGAATGAAAAACCAAGACTTGCAAAATTGTAGAAGTAGATGATATAGAATACAAATATAGGGATGTTCAGTATTGCGACAAAACCAATAATAATATCTCAACTTACTCAATAGTCTATTTCATTATGCAATCATCAAGAACTAAAACTAGAGAACAAAAACATGAAATAGGCAAAGCTACTAACCATGTAAGAAGGGCACTGACACTTCACCACCTCCTACTCTAAGGACATTGTCCTTTAGGTCAATTATGCACTGCGTTGGATAACAAAACTGTCATTATGGGATGTGAGTTAGATGTGATGACTTATTCCAAAACTTAGTCATGCAATTACCTGATGTTTCCGCAGCATATCAAGCCCGAAAAGGAATTCCATGTTGGGAGCATCCAATACTGTGAAGGAACAGGGATAGAAAGCATGGCCGATCTGTCCAAAGTCCAAACATAGCAATGTATTGTGAATTACTGTCACTACTTGATGAATTCTCATAATGATGAAAGTTATGGCATTAGGTTTGAAGAAAATACTAAAGGCTGTGATTCAACTTAAGGAGTATCCTTTTTGTGAAACATAGACAACATATATTGTAGAACAATCAAATTCATAATTTTGTACCCGAGTAATGAGTTTGGTATTATATTATTACTATGTCTCTCTAGGCTAAATAGTGCTTGTTCAGACTGTAAATTTTTCAATGACTCAAATAGCGTTACAGCGTGTCCGAAGTCATGCTGCACAAAATGGATCATTCTCAAAAGGACTGGGAATTTTGACGTTTGTACAGCAATTAACAATATCAAACCTTTATTGCCGCTACATGTATTCTTCCAAGTATCTCCGATTGACCAACTCCAATAGCAACCCCTCTGTAACGCTGATCAAGGAGCCTGAGTAACCTGCAAACGATACTCGATTATGTGATCAGTTGTATATGGCATGGAATGCATTTCGGCGAATGTCTCCAGAGAATTATTTACATTCGCCTGTACAGTAAAATTCCATTGTATGATAAGATAAACTCTTAAATATGTATGATTTCTACATGCAGAATGATCATATGAGATATGAAAGACTAAACGGCTGCAATAACAACATTTTAATTTATAATCGTACCCACAACGTTCAGCGCAGTCTTTTGATATGATGGTTGACTGAGCTCCACTGTCAACAAAGGCCTGTAGATGAAAGAAAAGCTAAGAGATCGCATATACAAAACGAGTAGCAGGAAGCAATCAAGCATCTGAATAAATCCGTATCCAGTTATTGCATATCTTTTAGTTGGTAGACTGCTAGTACACAAACGCAAGTAATAGAAAGGAAGATTTAACTTTCAAGAATAAACTATTGGGCTAGATAATACAATTGGCAAATGTAAAAATAAGATTGTGTTCTTCTCAAAAGAAAAATATTGTGATGCAGTTATTTAGCTAAGATTGATGCAATCAACAATGATATATGAAAGGAGTTATAGCAAAGTCCATACAAGCTCTCTGATATTCAAAATATCATTTAAAAAATATTGTTTGGGCTTTTGAGTATAGGCAATGCTCGGCTGTTCACCATGCTTGTTATCTACATATAGATATATATGAAATAACATAATACCTTCAAAGGTACTCCGTTGACTTCCATATCCACATACAACATAACCTGAAATAGAATGCTGGTCAGTTAATAAATAAGAATAGCATGTAAAATAGAAGCATACCGACTTACTAAAGAGTCAACATACCACTCGACCAAATGCTTCAGGATTATGCTCTATAGCAGCCTCCCAATTTTCATCAATGCCTTTCTGAATGACAAATTACAAGTACTCAGAACGTCAGGTATCTAATTAAGATTGCTGAGGTGAACAGGAGTATATAAAACACAGTAAGACAGAGCAAAGCTTTTGTGTGCACATCATTTTATATAAAAAGCATATGACATGCTCCTTCCTTTTCTAAATATAAAACTTTTTATAGAGATTTCAATACAGACTACATACAGATGTATATAGACGTATTTTAGAGTGTAGATTCACTTATTTTGCTCCGTATGTAGTCCATATTGGAATCTCTAAAGAGACTTATATTTATGAACGGAGGGAGTAATAATATTTTAATATTATCCGACCATGAAAGCTAGCAGAAGGCTGTGTTTGTTTGGGCTTCAGTTTCCACAGATTCAGCTGTGGACTTGCTGTGCTGTCAAAACTGCTGTGCTGAGGAAAGAGCTGTGGCGAAGGTTAGCTGTTTGGCAATGCAGCTGTGGAAACGACTGTGGGCTGGTGAAAAGCCTGAAATGCCCTTAGAGTACTGAGATTAGTGTAACTTGTTGATTCTGTGTTAATATATTGTTTAAATGGTATTTTGACTGACAGGGAATGATTTGTTCTATGGTAATGCATAAAGTATTTCATAATAATAATTCTCTCACTTTCTTGCTCATATATACATAGAATAATATTGAGCAAAAGAATTATGTTGTCACGCAAGTCCATGCAAGTCACAATTGTTCGCACATGGAATTACAGGTCCGTACAAATACTATCCCTGCTGCGTTGCTTGTGATGAACTGGTGAGAGACGAGAGAGAGATGAGTCAGCTCGGATGGATCGGGAGAGGGATGGCATTCTCGTTGTAAATTGAACGAAACGGCTAGGTTAGCGGTGGGATTATCACGAAGCGCAAGCCGTTTTGTAGCCAAAGTACGCCCCCGGTCGCTTCGGCCTATAACACGTAAAACATCACGAAGCTGCTTTGAGCTGTCGCCACGAAGCTGTCCATTTTTAGGTGTTTGTTCCCGTTTCAGTTTTTTCCCACGAGAAACTGGCTCCGGAAGCTGTAACAAACACAGCCTTTACATACTTACATTCATGAAAAAAGAAATTCCCCTTTTGCACTATGCATCACTCTGACTCTTCATTATATTCAGTCACATGTCTATTCCTATGTTTATGATAAGCATTCTTAAGGCTTGTTTGGCATTGTTGTGGATTTTGAGGCTTGTTTGGCATTGTTTTGGATTTTGATAACCCCATTGGGTTGAGCTGCTTTTAGATAAGTACATGTTTGGCTAAAATTTTCTCTTGATGAAGTTGCAAACAGATACATTTTTTTGTGGGTCCACAAGACAGCAAGAGACAAACATATCCATATAGGCATTGTGTAGGTTATGTTAGAGATAGGAAGGTTAAGAAAAGGAATAACTCAAGTTACAAGTATTTCTGTTGGATACGGTTGGGTCTATTAGAAAGAGTAGTTAAATTAAGGAAGAGCCCAACTGAAATAGGAATGTAAGTTATGGTTCGGACTTGAGTTTGAACTGAGATCCAACTTGTGGATCAAGTCAGATGCTCCTGAGTATAATAAAGGTCCGATGTGTATGTAAACCTTTGGTCAAGCAATGAAATAAATAAAAATGTTCTCTCAGCCTCAGAGCCTCTCTTTCCACATCAGAAAAGAGCCCTGTCGGCAGATTGTTGAGGGCGAGTGGACCTTTACCCTAACCAAATTGCCTTGCTGTGGACCAAGGTTCATCTTCTCTATCGCAGAAGCATATTGAATGAAAGATGAGGACAACAATTGGATAACCAAATTAATTTACATTTAGTTTGATTAACCTTCTTATGACTGCTTCTCCACAGCGGCTTAAGAAATAAGCACTGCACTCTAACCTAAATAAGCCATCCCTTGGGTTGGTCATGTAATGATGATTGTGATATTTAACATTTGCCTCGTAACATATGAAAAGCCTAAACAGTCAACAGGTGTTATCCTCACAAAAAAGTTTCTACCTGCCGAATTGCAGCTTCAATTTTCTTCTGAGCCTCGACATCAAATGGATCAGCATACAATAAGGCCTGAAAAAAATCATAATTATCAATGACTTAACCTATTATTATTCAGCAAGTTTGCAAAAATAGAACACAGCAAGAAAAAGAATATGGAACTACCATCTCCTGAAGTGGTCAAATATATCTATCTAAGAGAACTTACAAGATGTGAAATTTTACAGCATATAGATGTAACAGCATGGAAATGTATTTATACAAATGCTATGGAATTAATGCAAGAAGAAGCATATGTTCTCAACTTTTTGTCACTAAGAACATAAAATAACTATCAGGGGAAAAATAGTTTTGCTAAGTCTCAATCAACTGAGATTTTCTTATCGATTCAGAACAGTGCAATTTCAGTTTACTGAAAAGTGCAACTTGCACTTCTTGTTTCAGAAAAGTGCAAAAAGGTGAAACTGGGTAGAAAAGTGCAAGTTGCATTTTTCAGTTTTCTGAATCGATTGAGACTTATGAAAATCTGAGTGGATTGCTTAATTTAGACTTAAATGCACCCAAATAAAAATTAGCGATTAGTCGATGAGATACTCACAAGCTCTTCTTCCTGTTTGCGTTTCAGTTGTAGTCTTTGTTGGTGGTGTGACCGCAAGATGTTTTGCAACTCAGTGATGTCATCTCCAAGGATGGCTTGAGCTAATGAAGGGTCATTCTGCAAATTAAAAAGATATCGGTTCAAACAAAATAATGGACATATTTTCTGCAACTAACATCTGGGAATTGTAACCTGGCCAATATTGATAAATCAATGAAGCTACTAGCAAAGCATTACCTGAAGGAGTTGCGCCATAAGTTGTGAATCGCCACGAATATGTTGTTGGAAAGCTTGAGGATTTACTGCCGATCCATCAGGATTTAACCTCATAATATCCTGAGATGTCCTGAAATTTTTGACCCAAGAAATTAACTAGTAGAAAGCATTGTCACTGCAGTGGCACTACATTGGTTAAGCTAAAAAATGTAGTGCATCTCTTTCAACATCATGGCAGTTCTGATTTGTGATTATGATATACCAAAATTATAACTGACAGCTACAAAGAAGAAAACCAGCTCGACATACCAATAAAAGAAAACAAGACGTCACATGTAAGACCAGAAGCATCATATCAGGCATAACGAACAGCAGGAATGTAAGTATGTAAACCCTCAAGAAATTCCCTAGAGAACAACCAGAGGTGTCGAAAAACAACAACCGAACCTATTATTGGAGGCAACCATCATCACAAGATCACCATCATGGACTCCGATGGCGCTGAGCTTCTCGGCATTGTTCATCTCCTTGCCATTGAAATGAAGCAGCTGCTGCTGCAACGGCACTTGAGTCTAGCCACGCACAGACACCCAAAACCAACAATGTGAGGTCAAACCAGCCAAGGCAAAACCTGGAAGAGAAACCTGAAGAAAGATTTCGCTGGCGCCGGCTCACCTCCACCTCAAGAAGCGCCTTCAAATTCTCCACCTGCAAAACACGCGTGGCGCACAATTCAGCCAAAAGCCGCACAGATTTCGCGTCCATGGATCGCAACTACAGCTCAGTTTTAGCTCCACGAGCAGAAGACTCGCACGATTCTAGCCAAACCAAGATACCGCAGCTGTCGCAGCTAAAGATCCGATCTAACTCTACGCCTAAGCACGAGGCACCAATACGCCGCGGGGAGTGAATTGCAGGTCGCTGCGGTTCCCGCTTTCTCGCCGGAATTCCTTGGCCTTCTCGCGAGCTCGCCACCCGAATTTTGGCCCAAAGAAGCAGCCTTTATTGCCCGTCAAGATCGAGATGGGGGGCAAGTAGAGGAGGGACCGAGGGGGGCGGGACGGAGGCTTACGGATTCGTCGGGGTCGACGTCGAGGTTGAGAAACTGCTCGTCGGCGGTCATCACGGTGAGCTTCATCTCGCCGCCGCCGGTTGGAATCGCCTAGTCCTATGCCTCGGCTGTGGACAGAGGGAAGGAAGGAGGCGAGTCTACGGGCGTCAAATCGGGCTGCCTTCTTGCTTGCAGAGGTGGTAAAGAATCCTGACCCTGAGTCCCTGACGGTGTACCGCTCGGGAGTCTTACTGACAATACGTTCCAGGCCGTTCGATCCACGTACCTGGACCTGGAGGCCCAACTCCAGCAGGAAAGGATATCTGCCTTGAAAAAACTAGCTGTGCCTTACTCAAAAAACAAAAAACAAAAAATACTAGCTGTGCCAGGGTGGACGTCCCTAAACAGATGAGCTTAGAGCAACTCTAGCAGATGCCGAAAAACGCGTCTCCCCTAAAATACCCGCCCGTTTTACGGCACCGGGACAAAAAATCATCCCTGACCAGGTCGCATAAAACGGCCCGTCCCGTATATTATTTTACGGGGAGTTGTAAAAATCGGCTCGCTCTCTCCATATGCCCGGTTTCCTCCAACCCCCCCCCCCCCTCCCCCTATCGTTTCCTCTATCACTCACGTGACTTGGCAGGAGGGAAATTTCAGTCTGCGCCCGTCATTCCGCCGCCGCCCCATCGCCAATCTCCGGCGATTTTTGCATCCCGCGGACACCCCCCCACCGTGGAGTGCTTCGGTCGCCCTTGTCCACGTCTTCTCCACCAAGTTGGAGCTCAAGGCTGATCAATCTTTACTGCGGGCGAGAGGCAGCCACCGGAACCATGGATCCGTCCCGGCTTCGTGGGGGGCTTGTTACGGGTGGATCCGCCCAGTCATCCGTGTGTGCCGAAGCCACGGGTAGGAGGCCGAGGGGAAGTAGGGGGTGGCGGTGGGGGAGGATTTGCATTCGATTGGTGGTGGGGAAGTTGAGGCGGCGGCTTTGCTTCTGGCGGATTTGCTACTGGTCAAAGGTAATATATAGAGCTTCCCTTGCGATATCATTTTCGGCCGACAGGCGATTTGTGACAAAGTCGTGGATTTATTTTTGTAGATGGGTTATTGGAGTTCGTCGACGGAGTCAGAGTCAGATGATTCTAACATAGAGGAGATGTTTTTTTGACGACGATGCCAACCAACTCATCTTGTTGCATCTCTTCTAAGAATTTGAAGTCAGCAAGAAGAAAAAGCATTGAGGATCGACGGTTGGTCGTCTATGCATTCCATGCAACCGAGCTCTCGATCACAATATGCTCATGAGGACTACTTTGTCGAGGTACCAACCTATCTGGCTCACCTCTTCTGTAGGCATTATCGAATGAGTAGATCTTTTTTGTTCGCATTGTTGAAGCTTGCGAGCAAAATTGTTGTTTCTTCACTCGCCGGAGGAATGTTGCCGTTTTTTTGGATTTAGTGCATACCAAAAAATATCGGCGGCAATGAGAAGGAGAGCATATGGCATTTCGGCCGACTACTCCAATGAGTATCTTCATATTGAAGAAGCTATCGCGCTCAAACGCGTGTGGGTGTTTGCCAAGACATTGACCCGAGTTTTTGGTCATGAGTACCTCTGAGCTCCCAATGAGAAGGACACAAAAAAGTTGATGGCAATGAACAAAGCAAGAGGATGGTCGGGCATGCCTGGGAGTGTGGATTGCAAGCATTTGAGATGGAAGAACTACCCTACGGCTTGGGTCGGGCAATACACCAGCCATAAATGTAAACCTACTATTGTGCTCGAAGTAGTGGTTTCGCATGACTTGTGGATTTGGTGTTGCTTCTTTGGATTGCTGGGGTCTCTCAATGATATCAATGTATTGCATAGATCACATCTTTTTGCGCAGCTAGCTATTGGAAAAGCTCCGGCTTGCAACTACAACGTCAATGGACATGATTATACCATGGGGTATTATCTTGTTGACAGTATCTATCCTTCATGGGTAACATTTGCGAAGACCATCAGTAAGCCCGAAACCGGGAAACAAACTATTTTTGACCAAGCGCAAGAAGCATGCCAAAAGGATATTGAGAGGGCATTTGGTGTGTTGCAAGCTCGGTTTGCCATTGTTCGAGGTCTTGCTCGCAAAATTCTCTCAAATATTATGACTACATGTGTAATTCTACACAACATGATCATGAAGGTTGGGAGAGATTTAAATTTAGAGGTTTACTATGACAATATTAGTAGTCGTGTCAAGCCTGCCAGGAACACATATGAGATTGTTGCATTTCATGAGACCTACCAGAAGATTGAGGACAATGTCACACACACTCAGCACACTCAGCTCCGCGATGATCTCAGTGAGCCAAGTGGAAACTACATGGGAGATATACTCCCATTTTATTCATTTGATCTTATTTGCATTCATGTGTGATTTGAACAATTCTTTTAATTTTGGACCATTTGTTATTGTTTTAATTATTTGGATTTGAACATTTGTTATAATTGTGAGAATTATTGTATTGTATGATGCTAAAACATTAATAAGCTTGGTTTATATTGTTGTACTATTAAGATTATATTGTTCTTGTCCAGAAGCTCAATGAGCAAGGGGATAGATGTAACTCTCTGGCCTCCTGGAATATGGTCTGCCGACCCAAAGAATGTGGAGGGCTAGGTGTGATCGATCTCAAAATTCAAGGGGATGCACTCTTGCTCAAACACTTACACAAATTTCATAATGGCTGGAACGTGCCTTGGGTGCAACTCATTTGGGAAACGTATTACACAAACCAAATACCCCATGCATCGGTGTAACATCCCAAATTTTCAATTTGGAATGTTTTACAATTATTAGCTAAGCATCTATGCATTTTGATTGAAATTGAGTGGCATTTGAAAATTTCAGAGGCAGTTGAGTTTGTGTTGTGAATTGAACTTGTTTTGGCATTGAAATTTATTTCAAATATCCCTGACAAATACTTGATCAAAAGTATGAGAGGAGCTAACATGACACTCCAAAAATGTCAGAATAAATGTATTGCCAAAAAGTTTGAATTCAAATTTGATTATTTGGGATTTCCAGAATTTTTTTTGTTTGAGTTTTACCTCTGGAAAAATGTGCACGTTGTAGGATTAATTCCCCTGAGAATTTTGATATATATATGTCCTATATAAAAATAATATATATGTTTTTTCCTTCCCTCTATTTCAAAAAAAAAGAGAAAGCCCCGAGCTGGCCAGGCCAACCGGCCCAGCACCCAGGAGCCAGCCGGCCCAGCCCACAGACGCCGAGCCGGCCTGCCCCAGCGCGCCCGCACGCCCGAACCCTCTCCCGATCGGTCGCCCGATCCTCTCTCCCTCTCTCTCTCTCACTGACGCGCTGGCCCCACCTCTTTCTTTCCCCTCGCGCACGGCACGCCGCACCGGAGCACGCGCAGAGCGCGCCCGACACCGCGATCTTCTCGGGATCGCGATCCCGCGTCGCCCCCTCGTCCAAGTCCATGTCCTATAAGTTCCTCTCGCTCTCCTCTCTCGAACCCCCTAAAACCCTACGCTCCAAACCCACCACAGCGCACGCCATCGCCATTCGCATCTCGCCGCCGCCGCCTCGGTTCGCCGCCACGTTCGCCGCCGGTGAGCACCACCTCGAACCCTCTTTCCATCCAAGCACTCCCCTCGCCGTTTCCCACCTTTTTGACAAGGTTTGGTCGCCCAGGAACGACCGAAGCCTCCGCCCCGAGCATCACCGCCCGCCGCCGGAGTTGCAGAGCACCAGGAGCCCCGCCGAGCTCGTCCCACTCGCCTCCGTCATCTTCGACCATCACCGAGACCACCCTCGACCTCGCCACGCTTCGCCGCACCTCTCCGACACCTTCTCCGACCTCCCTGACTACCGGAGCTGCCGCACTGCCAATGCCCGAGCCGCCGCCGTCGTCTCCGTTCGTCGCCGCCGACGCTGTAAGCCCGAGCTCCCCTCCACCGTTGGATCTCGCATGTATGGCCTAGATTAGAAGCAACGAAGGGGTACGGTTTTATTTAATAGATCGGTTTTACTTACGGTTTTTTTTGTTAGATCGAACCGGTCGACGTTTCTGTTTAGCCGCGGGCGCTTTTTATTTAGATTTTGCATGAGCGGCATATAGGCCCAATAGCGCGGTTTTCTTTTTAGTTTTATTTCTCAGTTTCTGTTTTTAGCAGAATAGTTCTGTTTTTGTTTTTACTATTTCTTTTAGTTGGTTCATTATTTTTAGTTGATTCTTTTTTTGTGAGTTTGAAAATTTGTTGTAGTTTCTGTAGAAAATATGTTCAGCCATGTTTAAATTATTAGAAATAGTTTTATATTAGATTTAGACAGATTAGTTTTTCTGCCACAAATTGAGCTAGGATTATTTTTTTTAGTGATTCTTTTTGCTACTGCTTAGTTTTGACCATGCCTAGCAGTAGGAACTTGTTTGGGTATTTTAGATTTAATAAATAATTAGTTTTATGTCGAAATCAAGTTTTTCTTGTTTATTTAGCTAGCTGCTGTTTTCCTACTGTTCTAGTTAGCAAATTATTTTATTTTTATTATTTTATATTTTATTTTAGATTAGTTTCTGTAGCTACAGAGGATGAACTTTTATTTACAGTAGAATAAAAGTTTTATTTTATTTTCTTTGCTAGGATTGTTTTAGGCATAATAGGAGTTCTATAATAGCTTTTGATGTGATTCTTTTTGCTCCTAGTTTGTATGATGTTTTCCCTTCTGTTAGTTAGCAAAACCAATGCTTAGGTTCTGTTAAGAAAAGTTTTAGTTGTGTAAAACTATTTCTTAGTTGTTGCTTGATTTGCTTTCTCCGAGTTTTTCTTTGGTTTTGGTTTGAGTGCTTGGGTGTTTTACTTCAACTTGCTGTTATGTTATATTGTGTTATACTTATTTGTGCTATTGTTTGACTCGGTAGAATTTCCGGAGTGCGAAGCCTGCTATTACGAGTCGCTAGCTTTCGAAGACCGTCAGCCAGGCAAGTCATTTGATCATGTTTTTACAATACCTATGATTTTATTGCATTAGAGTTATACCTCCCCACCATGCATGCAGTAGGAGAATTTTGTTAAGTTATGTTCTTGAGTAGTATCATGAGGTAGGATGAACCCTTCTCCCTTGTTACCGATGCCCGGGACGATGTAGTTTATTTTGCTATGCTTTAGTAGACGGGGTTGGTTGAGTGATTCATAAGGGAGATGCGAGAGTCAAGATGATGACAACCCCATGACGTCAAGCTCAAGATGGACTTCAAAATTCACTACTGGGTGGAGGACGGTTGACGGGCACCCTGGAGAAACCAGCGGATGGCCGGGATGCATGGAGAAGCGCCATGACATCTTGCGGAAAGCTTCACCCAGCCACGAAGAGACGGATGGATACCCCATTGACCGGAAGCTTACCTGTGCAGCCGCAAGCCATTATGGGCTCTGGCTTGGTTGACCCTAGGCGTGACTCTGGCCGGACGGTGCTACGAGATGTAGAAGAACGGTAGGATTGGATGGGCACCGGCAGTGGCCCAGAGGAACTCTTCGGAAGACCCTGTTTCGTTCGTCCCGTCTTCAAACACCAGGCAGTGCGAAGACTTAAAGGAGGGAACGATTCTTGCGGGTAAAGTGCACAAACCTCTGCAGAGTAACAACCTAATCGATTAGCCGTGTCCCCGGTTACGGACAAATGAGCCTCTGGAATTGGAGTATTTCGGATATCTCAACACTGAACTTAATAAATTAATTGAGGGGGTTATTTAATAATTGGGAATGAGACATTGGTTGGCGGAACCATCTCAATAACTACCAACAATTTTGTAGTAATTGCAAACAAGTCCTTGTTGTAGGGAAAAACCGGCTTTTTCGCAAAACAATGAAACTTAGAGCCCCACAGCCAAATTGCATATAGTATTAGTAATTTTATTGTTGTTCTCTCTTCATGACTTGCCGGCATATTCAAAATGCTGACCTACACGGCTGCAACGTCTTATGTTGCAGAGGAGTTTTCCGATCAGGAGTGAGGCTACGATCCACGCTTGGCGATTGCCCTATGGAGTCGGATGGACTCGCTATTCGTCTACGCTTCCGCAGCTTTATTTAGTTTATTTCTCATGAGTTGGCCTTCGGCCGAATTTATTATGATGTAATAAAGACTCGATATGAGAATCGTGTAATAAATTCAGGTGTGATTGAACTTTGAATCTTTGCATCAATGTACTGTGTGTGCCAGCATGATCTTGGGATGGTACAGCTACACAGAGACTTGACCGATTTCGGGTCGGGTCGTTACAGAGATGGTATTCAGAGCACACGCTGACCGTAGGACGTAACCCCTAGGATCGGAAAGCCATAGGAAGAGACTATTTTATTTTATGTCCTTATCATTCCGTAATTCTCCCCTGTTCATTTCTGACTTCTCTCCGATTTTCAACATTCTAGATGGCCGCCGAGTTCACCCCAGTTCTGCTACCGGAGTTTTGCCAGCCAGATGAGACGATGCTTCTCGGCAAGAAGCTGGTTCAGATCATGAAGAAGCTGAAGATTGCCCTGCCCTCAATCACCGGGAAGCCTATCAATGCACTTCCGACGGATACCCGCTACAGGATTATGGTGCACATTCCAGGGAGGACCTTCGGAGGACATTCAGAGCCCATTGACTTTGAGTTTACCGATTTCACTTGGATCCTCGGAAGAGACATGGCGATTTATCGTGCACTTGGACATCTCCGAGAAGAGTACAGGGCCGAGCTCGACCCATCAGACCTCGCCATGATTTCTCGCAGAGCTAGGAATGGAGATATCATCCGTACCGTAGAGGACGACTCCATTCTTTCATATGTCCAAGACTTGGAGAGTCTCATCAGGAACCAGGAAATCCAGACGCGCCGAAACTCGAAGGTACACAGGAGGTTGTTGTTCCGTGAACTGGAACTGGAGGAGAAAGCACGCGCGGACTTCCTTGAACATGAAGAAGAAGTCAAGGATTTTATGGAGAGAATCGAGGTCCGGGATAAATATATTGCCACACTGGAGGAGAAGATAGACCCGGGAGAAGACCTTTTTCCGAGTGGAGATGATGGACCTCTCGTGAGCAATGACCAGGATTATGAAGAGAGCTCCACCGAAGGAAGCCGCAAGAGGAGACGCCGCACCAGAGGACGCCACACCGGAGGACGCAAGAATAATTGATGAAGACATTTAGTCGACCGCCATGTTATTTTTTTTATTTTTTTTCGTCGATCAGTTAGGCCGTTATTTTCGATTAGTCGTGAGATTTTTGTAATCCCAGATTGAACCTTGTTTGAGATGAATGAATAAATGATTGGTGTGATTATGATTGTGCATTCATATGGGTAGTGCTATTTTCTCATTAGACCCTTGTTCTATTCTAATTTCTCATCCACTCCAAAACACCAGATGCCTCCGAGACGTGACCCCGGTTTCAACTTTCCGCCGGAGCTCACCCAGCTGATCCAGCAGCAGAATGCCCTGATGCAGATGCTCATCCAGAACCAGAACAACAACAACAACAACAACAATCCACCGCCACCACCCCCTGTTGACAACTTGACCCGCTTCCTAAGGCTGAATCCGCCAGTGTTCTCTAGCAGCACTGAGCCGATTGTGGCCGATGATTGGCTCCGCAAGGTCGGAAGGGAGTTAGCCACTGCTGGATGCACAGATGCAGAGAAGGTGCGCTTTGCCGCACATCAGCTTGATGGACCCGCAGCTTCTTGGTGGGAGAACTACACCGTCACTTATCCGGCCGCCACCGTAACATGGGCTGAGTTCCAGCAGGCCTTCCGCACCGCTCATGTCTCAGCTGGAGCCATGAGTCTGAAGAAGCGTGAGTTCCGCAACTTACGCCAGGGGAACCGTACTGTGGGGCAGTACGTGGATGAGTTCAGCAAATTATCTCGCTATGCCCCAGATGATGTGGCCACAGATGCCGCAAAGCAAGAGAAGTTTCTCGAGGGACTCAATGATGAGCTAGGAATGCAGCTAATGGTGGCTACCTTCAACAACTACCAGGAGCTGGTAGACAAGGCCACCATACTTGAAGGCAAGCAGCAGCAGATTGATAGCCGCAAGCGGAAATATGGCCAGGGAAAGTACAACTCCGGAGCTCAGCAGAAGCCCCGCTATACCCCATACTCAGGAGGACATACCCATCACACCCATGGAGGACATAATCATGGAGGACATAACCATGGAGGGAATGGGAACAATCGCAACCACGACAACAACTCCAAGTCAGGCAATGGAGGCAATGGCAACCAGCACCGTCCTGCTCCGGCTCAGAAGGATCTGAGTCATATCACCTGTTTCAAGTGCCAGAAGACAGGACACTATGCCACCGATTGTCCGGAGGCCAAGCAGAGGAATGGAAACGGCAACGGCAATGGAAGCTCAGCAAAGAAGCCCAACCCTTTTTCTCGTGCTCAGGTGAATCACCTTGACGTGGAGGACGTCTATGATCAGCCAGACACTGTGGTTGGTAAGTTTTTATTAAGTTCACATCCAGTATTGGTACTCTTTGATTCCGGTGCAACGCATTCATTCATATCAAGGGTAGTTGTGGAAAAGTACGGGTTGCCCACTAGAACCCTTAGAACCCCGCTTCAGGTCACTTCCCCAGGAGGAGAGATGACGGCAGGCTTAGGCTGTCATTCGACCCTCAGCATCGGAAACCATGATTTTCCCGCAGACCTCATAGTATTGGAATCCCAGAGTTTGGATGTAATTCTAGGCATGGATTGGTTGACCAAGTTTGAAGGAAACATCGACTGTGCTCGCAAGACGATTTTGCTCACCACCCCGGAGCAGAAAAGGATCAAGTATGTATCCAGACGCACACCGATGAAGAATCGGGTGAATTCCCTCACGGGTGTTGTTCAGGAGGAAGTGCCCGTAGTGCAAGATTTTCCCGATGTGTTTCCAGAGGAATTACCAGGAATGCCACCGGACAGAGACATTGATTTTTGATTGAGTTATTGCCCGGCACAGCCCCAATATCCAAGAGACCCTATCGGATGCCCCCGAATGATTTGGAAGAGATCAAGAAGCAAATTAAGGAGCTATTGGAGAAGGGATATATTCGCCCAAGCTCGTCACCTTGGGGAGCCCCAGTTCTTTTGGTAGAGAAGAAGGATGGAACCCTGAGAATGGTTGTGGATTATCGTTCATTGAACGATGTGACCATCAAGAACAAGTACCCTCTGCCGATGATTAATGATTTATTTGATCAACTAGTTGGAGCCAAGGTATTCTCCAAGATCGATCTTCGATCAGGGTATCATCAGTTGAAGATTCGTGAACAGGATATACCCAAAACAGCTTTCACCACCAGGTATGGTTTATATGAGTATACCGTCATGTCATTCGGATTAACTAATGCCCCTGCGTATTTCATGAGCATGATGAACAAGGTATTTATGGAATATCTGGACAAGTTTGTCGTGGTGTTCATCGATGACATATTGGTTTTCTCCAAGAGCGAGGAAGAGCATAAGGAACATCTGCGTCTAGTTCTGGAGAAACTCCGGGAACATCAGTTATATGCCAAGTTCAGCAAATGTGAATTTTGGCTGAAGGAAGTCGGATTCCTCGGACATGTTATTTCAGGAGAAGGAATAGCAGTCGACCCCACCAAGGTCGAATCGGTCACCAACTGGCAGTCCCCCACCTCAGTCAAGGAGATCCGCAGTTTTCTCGGACTCGCAGGATATTATCGGAGGTTTATTGAGAATTTCTCCAAGATTGCCAAGCCCATGACTGAGCTGTTGAAGAAGGAAGCCAAGTACATTTGGACCGAGGATTGTGAAGCCAGTTTTCAGGAGCTGAAGAAACGTTTGGTTACCGCCCCGGTGCTAATTTTGCCGGACATACACAAGGATTACCAGGTATATTGTGACGCTTCTCGTCAAGGACTCGGAGGAGTGCTCATGCAGGAAGGAAAAGTTGTAGCTTATACCTCCAGACAGCTACGACCTCACGAGATGAATTATGCCACACACGATTTGGAGTTAGCAGCCGTAGTGCACGCACTCAAGACCTGGAGACATTTCCTTGTCGGAAACAGTTGTGATGTTTACACGGATCATAAGAGCCTGAAGTATATTTTCACGCAGAAGGAATTGAACCTCAGGCAGAGGAGATGGCTTGAATTGATCAAGGACTATGACATGAGATTGCATTATCACCCAGGGAAGGCAAATGTTGTAGCAGATGCCTTGAGCCGTAAAAGTTATGTGAACACCCTCATAGCTGGAGGATTACCTCAGGAATTAGCCGACGATCTCAGAGAGCTCCGACTGGAGATAGTACCGAGAGGATTTGTCGCCACCTTGGATATACAGTCCACTCTGACCGAAAGAATCCGTGAAGCCCAGAAGACAGACAAGGGAATTGCAGAGATAAAGGAAAAGATGTGTAACGGAAAGGCGAAAGGTTTTCGTGAAGATGAGCACGGAACTTTATGGTTTGAGGATCGCATCTATGTGCCTAATGACCCAGAGGTCAGGAAGTTAATTCTTCAGGAGGCCCATGATTCACCGTACTCGATTCACCCAGGCAACACCAAGATGTATCTGGATTTGAAGGAAAGTTTCTGGTGGACAGGTATGAAGAAGGATATTGCCGAGTACGTAGCAGTATGCGATGTTTGTCAGCGAGTAAAGGCGGAACATCAGAAGCCGGCAGGGTTACTTCAACCTTTGCCGATACCCGAGTGGAAATGGGAAAAACTTGGAATGGATTTTATCACAGGATTACCGAGGACCCGTTCAGGTTATGATTCTATCTGGGTAGTGGTTGATCGCTTGACCAAGGTAGCTCATTTCATTCCCGTGAAGACCACATATACCAGCGCTAAGTTAGCCAAGATATACATGACCAGGATCGTATGTCTGCATGGAGTTCCGAGGAGTATCGTGTCAGATAGAGGAACACAATTTACCTCAAAGTTTTGGAATCAGTTGCATGAAACTTTGGGTACGAGGCTGGAGTTCAGTACAGCTTTTCATCCGCAGACAGATGGACAGACCGAGAGAGTCAACCAGATTTTGGAGGACATGTTGAGAGCCTGTGCGCTAGACTATGGGTCTAGCTGGGATGACAACTTGCCATATGCAGAGTTCTCGTACAACAACAGCTATCAGACCAGTCTGAAGATGGCCCCTTTCGAAGCTCTATACGGAAGGAGGTGTAGAACACCATTGCTGTGGGATGGTGTTGGAGACCGAAAACTTTTTGGTCCCGATCTTATCAGAGACTCCGAAGAGAAGGTCAAGCTGATTCGAGATAGACTCAAGATAGCGCAGTCGAGACAGAAGAGTTATGCCGACAGTAAACGCAAGGAGATAACGTATGAAGTTGGAGACCGAGCATATCTCCGTGTGTCCCCACTTCGAGGAATCAAGAGGTTCGGTGTTAAAGGAAAGTTGGCACCCAGGTTCATTGGCCCCTACAAAATCCTCGAACGCAGAGGAGAAGTTGCTTACAAGCTGGAATTGCCGGAAGGATTGTCCGGAGTTCACGATGTCTTCCATGTTTCTCAGCTGAAGAAATGCCATGCTGAGATGGCCGAAATTCCGTTGAGAGACACAGTGCCCCTAGAGGCCATACAGCTCGACAGTGCTCTGACTTATAAGGAGAAACCCGTCCGAATTCTCGAGACTGCAAACAGAGTCACCCGCAGCAAGATCATCAAGTTTTGCAAGGTTCTGTGGAGTCATCATTCCGAGGAGGAAGCCACCTGGGAGCGAGAAGAAGACCTCCGCCGAGACCACGCGCACCTATTTGCTAGCCAACCCGAATCTCGAGGGCGAGATTCATCTTAAGGTGGGTAGGTGTGTAACATCCCAAATTTTAAATTTGGAATGTTTTACAATTATTAGCTAAGCATCTATGCATTTTGATTGAAATTGAGTGGCATTTGAAAATTTCAGAGGCAGTTGAGTTTGTGTTGTGAATTTGAACTTGTTTTGGCATTGAAATTTATTTCAAATATCCCTGACAAATACTTGATCAAAAGTATGAGAGGAGCTAACATGACACTCCAAAAATGTCAGAATAAATGTATTGCCAAAAAGTTTGAATTCAAATTTGAATTTTATTTGGGATTTCCAGAATTTTTTTGTTTGAGTTTTACCTCTGGAAAAATGTGCACGTTGTAGGATTAATTCCCCTGAGAATTTTGATATATATATGTCCTATATAAAAATAATATATATGTTTTTTTCCTTCCCTCTATTTCAAAAAAAAAGAGAAAGCCCCGAGCTGGCCAGGCCAACCGGCCCAGCACCCAGGAGCCAGCCGGCCCAGCCCACCGACGCCGAGCCGGCCTGCCCCAGCGCGCCCGCACGCCCGAACCCTCTCCCGATCGGTCGCCCGATCCTCTCTCCCTCTCTCTCTCACTAACGCGCTGGCCCCACCTCTTTCTTTCCCCCTCGCGCACGGCATGCCGCACCGGAGCACGCGCAGAGCGCGCCCGACACCGCGATCTTCTCGGGATCGCGATCCCGCGTCGCCCCCTCGTCCAAGTCCATGTCCTATAAGTTCCCCTCGCTCTCCTCTCTCGAACCCCCCAAAACCCTACGCTCCAAACCCACCACAGCGCACGCCATCGCCATTCGCATCTCGCCGCCGCCGCCTCGGTTCGCCGCCGGTGAGCACCACCTCGAACCCTCTTTCCATCCAAGCACCCCCCTCGCCGTTTCCCACCTTTTTGACAAGGTTTGGTCGCCCAGGAACGACCGAAGCCTCCGCCCCGAGCATCACCGCCCGCCGCCGGAGTTGCAGAGCACCAGGAGCCCCGCCGAGCTCGTCCCACTCACCTCCGTCATCTTCGACCATCACCGAGACCACCCTCGACCTCGCCACGCTTCGCCGCACCTCTCCGAGACCTTCTCCGACCTCCCTGACTACCAGAGCCGCCGCACCGCCAACGCCCGAGCCGCCGCCGTCGTCTCCGTTCGTCGCCGCCGACGCTGTAAGCCCGAGATCCCCTCCACCGTTGGATCTCGCATGTATGGCCTAGATTAGAAGCAACGAAGGGGTACGGTTTTATTTAATAGATCGGTTTTACTTACGGTTTTTTTTAGATCGAACCGGTCGACTTTTCTGTTTAGCCGCCGGCGCTTTTTATTTAGATTTTGCCTGAGCGGCATATAGGCCCAATAGCGCGGTTTTCTTTTTAGTTTTATTTCTTCAGTTTCTGTTTTTAACAGAATAGTTCTGTTTTTGCTTTTTGCTATTTCTTTTAGTTGGTTCATTATTTTTAGTTGATTCTTTTTTGTGAGTTTGAAAATTTGCTGTAGTTTCTGTAGAAAATATGTTCAGCCATGTTTAAATTATTAGAAATAGTTTTATATTAGATTTAGACAGATTAGTTTTTCTGCCACAAATTGAGCTAGGATTTTTTTTTGTGATTCTTTTTGCTACTGCTTAGTTTTTACCATGCCTAGCAGTAGGAATTTGTTTGGGTATTTTAGATTTAATAAACAATTAGTTTTATGTCGAAATCAAGTTTTTCTTGTTTATTTAGCTAGCTGCTGTTTTCCTACTGTTCTAGTTAGCAAATTATTTTATTTTTATTATTTTATATTTTATTTTAGATTAGTTTCTGTAGCTACAGAGGATGAACTTTTATTTACAGTAGAATAAAACTTTTATTTTATTTTCTTTGCTAGGATTGTTTTAGGCATAATAGGAGTTCTATAATAGCTTTTGATGTGATTCTTTTTGCTCCTAGTTTGTATGATGTTTTCCCTTCTGTTAGTTAGCAAAACCAATGCTTAGGTTCTGTTAAGAAAAGTTTTAGTTGTGTAAAACTATTTCTTAGTTGTTGCTTGATATGATGAAAACCTTGATTTGCTTTCTCCGAGTTTTTCTTTGGTTTTGGTTTGAGTGCTTGGGTGTTTTACTTCAACTTGCTGTTATGTTATATTGTGCTATACTTATTTGTGCTATTGTTTGACTCGGTAGAATTTCCGGAGTGCGAAGCCTGCTATTACGAGTCGCTAGCTTTCGAAGACCGTCAGCCAGGCAAGTCATTTGATCATGTTTTTACAATACCTATGATTTTATTGCATTAGAGTTATACCTCCCCACCATGCATGCAGTAGGAGAATTTTGTTAAGTTATGTTCTTGAGTAGTATCATGAGGTAGGATGAACCCTTCTCCCTTGTTACCGATGCCCGGGACGATGTAGTTTATTTTGCTATGCTTTAGTAGACGGGGTTGGTTGAGTGATTCATAAGGGAGATGCGAGAGTCAAGATGATGACAACCCCATGACGTCAAGCTCAAGATGGACTTCAAAATTCACTACTGGGTGGAGGACGGTTGACGGGCACCCTGGAGAAACCAGCGGATGGCCGGGATGCATGGAGAAGCGCCATGACATCTTGCGGAAAGCTTCACCCAGCCACGAAGAGACGGATGGATACCCCATTGACCGGAAGCTTACCTGTGCAGCCGCAAGCCATTATGGGCTCTGGCTGGGTTGACCCTAGGCGTGACTCTGGCCGGACGGTGCTACGAGATGTAGAAGAACGGTAGGATTGGATGGGCACCGGCAGTGGCCCAGAGGAACTCTTCGGAAGACCCTGTTTCGTTCGTCCCGTCTTCAAACACCAGGCAGTGCGAAGACTTAAAGGAGGGAACGATTCTTGCGGGTAAAGTGCACAAACCTCTGCAGAGTAACAACCTAATCGATTAGCCGTGTCCCCGGTTACGGACAAATGAGCCTCTGGAATTGGAGTATTTCGGATATCTCAACACTGAACTTAATAAATTAATTGAGGGGGTTATTTAATAATTGGGAACGAGACATTGGTTGGCGGAACCATCTCAATAACTACCAACAATTTTGTAGTAATTGCAAACAAGTCCTTGTTGTAGGGAAAACCCGGCTTTTTCGCAAAACAATGAAACTTAGAGCCCCACAGCCAAATTGCATATAGTATTAGTAATTTTATTGTTGTTCTCTCTTCATGACTTGCCGGCATATTCAAAATGCTGACCTACACGGCTGCAACGTCTTATGTTGCAGAGGAGTTTTCCGATCAGGAGTGAGGCTACGATCCACGCTTGGCGATTGCCCTATGGAGTCAGATGGACTCGCTATTCGTCTACGCTTCCGCAGCTTTATTTAGTTTATTTCTCATGAGTTGGCCTTCGGCCGAATTTATTATGATGTAATAAAGACTCGGTATGAGAATCGTGTAATAAATTCAGGTGTGATTGAACTTTGAATCTTTGCATCAATGTACTGTGTGTGCTAGCATGATCTTGGGATGGTACAGCTACACAGAGACTTGACCGATTTCGGGTCGGGTCGTTACAATCGGATCCATGTGGCTCGTTTTGGTGGCGAGATGTCACAAAATTGATGCCCATATACGGAGGAATCTCAAAAGTACAAGTGGCAAACGGTAGGAAAGTACTTTTCTGGAAAGACTTATGGGCCGACAACATTATTGCCGACAAGTATCCAAGAGCGCTCTCTTACACCATCAATGAAGACGTATCAGTCCGGGATTTCTTGTCCATCACGTCACTCCGGGAGGCGTTTCACCTCCCACTCTTGGAACAGGCATACGCTGAAGTTCGCCAACTTCAAACTAACACGGTGACGACTGTCTTATCCAATGAGCAAGACATTTGGTCATATGTTTGGGGCGCAGTACAATTCACTGCACACAAATACTATACGTTCTACTTCCGAGAAATATGTGCACATGAGGCTTTTCGATGGATCTGGAAATCAAGATCCACCATGAAAATAAAAGTATTCGGTTGGTTATTACTCTCAGACCGCCTAAACACAAGGAATATGCTTAAACGACGACATTACAATATTGGAGAGGACCACAACTGCATTCTCTGTGGACTACAAATTGAGGAAACCTTGGAGCACTTGTTCTTTGAATGCCACTTTAGTACTGATTGCTGGACCAGCCTTGGTCTTTTCTGGCCACAAGGAGCATCAAGACTACAAAATATTACTATGGCCAAAAACAATTGGGATCGACCTCTTTTCATGGAGATGTTCTTGCTCGCGGCATGGAGCATATGGAAGGAACGCAATAACAAACACTTCACGGGGATTGCACCAACAAAGGCATCTTGGTTAGGTAGACTTAAGAATGATTTCTCTCTCCTTGCCTATAGGGTTAAGGAAAAACACAAACATCTCACCCCCCTCATTCTCTCCTCAATAGTTTAGTCCTTCCTTCACCCCCCAAAGGGGGGTTGCCACAAGCTCTCAGATGTAAAGCTTCCATGTAAATTGTAATTTGTACCCTGTTACTTTAATACAAAAATAACAGTAGGAGGTTCTCCTACTGTTCAGGTTCAAAAAAAAGATTATATTGTTCCGACTCATGATTTTGCCTATTCCCCTAAAATGAATTTGTAGTACCGCATGGAGTCGGGCGAAATTGATCCCTGATACGCCTCCAACATATCTATAATTTTTTTTAATGTTCCATGCTATTATAGTATCAATTTTGGATGTTTTATATGTCATTAGATGCAATTATATATCATTTTTTTGGGACTAACATATTAACTCAGTGTCCAGTGCCAGTTGCTATTTTTTTTGCATGTTTTTGGCTTTTCAAAAAATCAATATCAAACAAAGTCCAAACGGAGAAAAAACTTTAGATTATTTTTTTCTGGACGAGAAGACACCCTAGAAGGTTCGGGAGGAGGCTAGAGGAGCCACAAGGGAGCAACAATCCCTGGGGGCAACCCTAGGCTTGTGGGGCCCTCGTGGCACATCAAACCCTAATTCCACCTCTATAAATACTCGAATATTCCCCTGACATCAGAGAGACACCCGAAATACTTTTTCTGTCGTCGCAAGTTCTAGAACCACGAGATCCTATCTGAAGACCTTCTCCGGTACTCTGTCGGAGGGGGATTTGATCACGGAGGGGGCTCTTGTCGGCGGGAAACAACACCTATGGGATCACAAGAATCCCTACTACGGTTGCCGAGGCGCGGGGTTGTGAGAAGAGCAGGATTAACAGTTAGCACAAGGATCGTTTACCCAGGTTCGGGCCGTGAGGATGCGTAATACCCTAGTCCTGCTTTGGTGGATGTATTGAGTGTTCTTGTGTTCTTGAGCTAGCTACGGGGTGCAACTTGCCCAAAAGAGCCGAATCCCTCTCCAGTATGCCATGGGCCTCCTTTTATAGTCGAAAGGGGCTGCCACAGTGGCACACAGGAGGTGGAAAGGTATACAGTGTCGCGAGCTTATCGCCCGGGTTACAGGACAAGACGCATTTAATGCGTAGCTTAGGTGTCCCTTAGCTTTATCGGGCACGGGAACAAGGCCCGTCCCGTCCGTCGCCGCCTCGCCTTGCTTCGACACGCGCCCAGGCCAGCGATGCATGCGGCGCCATGTAGGCAGGCAGGCAGCTGAGGTGGCGCGGTGGTAGGGTCTTCACGAAGATCTTCATGCCACCACGCAGGTGCTTGCTGAGTTGGCTCGGAAGCCGCCCGTCGCCACGCAAGTGCCTGCCCAGCTGGTTGAGCTAGCAGCTGCATGCGAACGGCGGTGGAGTCTTGGCAGGCGCGGGCCTGGCTGTGGCCCTGCTGGCGCCCTCGGCAAGGGTCTTGCCGTGGCGCTGTGGTCGTCCCCGGCAAGGCGCTTGCCGGGGGTCTTGTGGATTTCCTCGGCAAGGATCTCGCCAAGGGTTGCCGTCTTCTGGTCCTCATCTGACCACATGTATTCATGATCTTGACGAAGATCTACATGCCACCACAAAGGTGCCTCCCGAGCCTTGGTTCCAATACAGCCATTGGCGACGCTCGGAACCCTCGGGCTCAAGGGTGGCTCGCTCTGTGGGTGTTGGGCAAGTTGCCCCGGCAAGGCTCTTGCCGGGGCCGCGGAGGCCGCCCCGGCAAGGATCTTGCCGGGGGAGTCCACCTCGCCCCTTCGCCCCCTGTGTCTCTGACCTTGGCATTGCCTCGGTTGTCTTGTGCTTCAGCTTCTCTCTGGCTCCCCTCCTCTGCCCTGCTACGTGCGGCCGCGACGCGCGGCTCTGACTGCCCGTGCACAAGTAAAGGGGTCAAAAGGAGAGCCCCTACTTTTGTACACCGACAGGAGCCCCCGGGCCTAGGCCACACATAAGCGCGACGCGTTGTTGGGCCAGGCCCAGAACGGTGCGCGGGCAGGCGGGGCGGATTTCCACCGCAGTAACTGTTTCGTCCGCTGCGCTTCACCGCGACCTGCGTTGAACGCGCGATGTGGAGGGGCGTGCGTGACGTGGGGGTCATGCGTGGGGCGGTTCCCGCACGCATGCGTCACATCATAGTTAATGGGAAAGGAGGCGGCCCGCGCCTTCCCCGTAAAAAGGAATAATCGCAGGCGCGCTGCTCACTTTACCCCCCTTCCTGCGTCTTCTCCAATCTTAGAGCCGCCGCCCCCTTCTCCTTCCTTCCTAAGCTTTCGCCTTTACTCGCTGCCACTGCGTCTCCGCTGTCTTCTGTCTCTTGCCCCCCCAGCCGCCATGGCGCCCAAATCCACCAAGGGCAAGGGAGTGGCCAAGGATGCCGGAGCGACGGAGCCGCCGGAGAGTGCGTTGGCGGCGCAGCGGACGCAGCTCGCCTACTTCCCCTCGACGGTCGACGTGTTCGAGCTCCGGGAGGCCTTCAAACCCCTGTGGGGGTGAAGACGGGGGGAGAGACGACGGGGCATCCAGCCACGCGCGTCATCCCCGCCAATTGCGCCGAGGCCGCCTCAAATCGGTACCCTTTCTTTGTCGACTACTTCTCCTGCGGGATCTGTCCCCCTTCTCCGATTTCTTCAATGACGTCATGCACACCTACGGCTTCCACCTTTTGGATTTTACTCCAAATGCCATGGCGTGCATGGCTCTTTTCGCGCACCTCTGCGAGGGCTTCGCCGGGGTGCATCCCAACACGGCGCTCTTCCGCCACTACTTCTTCCCTCGGATCCAACCGGGGGGCGCCATTTCCGGTTGCGTCACCTGGATCCCGCGGTCCAAGGGGGCATACCCGGAGGGCGCCATGAAGGATAGGTGGGAAGAATGGCGGGACCGGCAGTGCTGGATTGAAGAGAAAGACCCGCCGAACTTTTGCCGGGTCCGCGACGCGCCGCCGGTTCACCGGGGCGACTGGAGCGATGTCGACGCCGACGATGCGAAGCTCACGGTCGCGACCATCAGGATCCTTCGCCTTACCGAGGCCGGGCTCACCCTTGAGATGATTGGGGCGGATTTCATCCGCCGCCGAATCGCTCCGCTGCATAACAAGGGGAGGCCGGCCTGGCTCTTCACGAACGCCGCCGACATCATGAGGCTTCGCCCCGGCCTCGACCACAACTTCACGATGATGGGGCACGCCCACTTCTGCCAGCGGCTCTTCCAGCTCAACGTGAACCGCGACGGCGAGGTCGAGCGGACCAGCAAGGCCGCAAGGGCTGCCGCGAAGGCTGGCAAGGTCGCCAAGGGGCCCTTGTTCAAGTTGCCGGCAGGAGTGGTCCCGCTGAGCAACAACTCGCGCTGGACCGACATCATCGCCATGATGCCGGACTTCAACGCGCATGGCCTTGACCCGAGCTGGGTCGAGCCGGAGGAAATTCTAGTGCAGGAGTTCTTCGACACCTTGCATGAGGGGTACGTCACCGCCGAGCCGCGGCTCGTCCAGGACACCACCCAGGCAGAGCTGGACTACATCGCCGCCAGGGCGATGGAGGCGAAGCTTGCCGAGGAGGCCGGCAGCGCCGGTGGCGTGGAGGACAAGGCTACGGCGGAGGCGGAGGAGAAGGAGCTCGTCCAGTGAGCGGAGGCCGCTGGGAGGTCAGCAGCGCCGGCACCGGGGCTCCTCTCGTCGAGGGTGTGGTCGACGAGTCGTCTTCGGAGGAGGCCGAAGCTGTCGACCCTCCGGCCACGGGGAGAGGGCGAGTCCTGCGGCGGGCCACTTCCAGCTAGCCGGTCCGGCCCGTCAAGGCCGCATGGCGGCCAAAGTCTCCGGAGGAGTCCGCGCGTCAGACGAGGGCCGCGGCGGCGAAGAAGGTGGTGAAGGCTGCGGTGGCGAAGAAGAAAGCATCTGCCTCCTCTTCATCCAAGCGCGCGCAGACTTCGCCCTCCTCCCATCCTTCGGCAGACATCGACGTGGAGGTCACCTTTGACTTCGGGTCCCTCAGCCCAAGGAGGAAGAGGAAGGCAACAAAGGAGGAGGTGGATGACGAGTAAGTATCTTGCTCCTTTCTGTCATCTCTGTCTCCTCAATCTGTGCCGCTTGTCTTGACTTGTTTTCACGTTTGTAGGGATGCGGAGACGCTGGCCCAGAGGGTGAAGAGGGCCAAGGCCTTGGCGGGCGGCCAGCCCCCGGCGGGTACTTCGAGGGCACCACTGGTGGTGTTGAGCAGCCCGGACAGCAGCCCCCGGCACAGCCCCCAGCGTAAGTTCATCACTCACCCCTCGTCAACATGTGTTGGGGGCACGATCACTTGGTGCTGACCTTGCCGTGGTCACAGGAGGAGGACAACAGCAGGAGGAGCCACAGAGGGCTACCCCCAACACGCCGCCCCCATTGACCATGCCGCCCCGAGGGGCGTCCCCGGCAAGGGCGCCAAGCACCGATCCCACGCACATGGAGGAGGAGGAGGAGAGCTTGGGCACCGGCGGCTTCGCCTCGGAGCCAAATGTTGGTGGGGAGGGGACCTCTGCTCCCCGGCCCGGCGCTGGTAAGCCGTTCGCCTTTCGTCCCTGTTCTTTTTTTTTCTTTGCTGGCTCTTGGTCTTGGCTTTGTCTTATCCCCTTCTTGGTATCCAGATCGTCCGTCGGCGGACCAGGAGGACATAGACGCCGTCATCGAGGATGTCACCAAGGATGCCGCGGCAGAGGCCGAGAAGATCGCTGCCAAGGAGACCGCCAAGGGTGCTGCCGAAGACGCCGCCAAGGGGCCCGCCGGGGAGCCCAGCAAGGGGCCTACCGGGGAGGCCGGCAAGGCCGCCACCGAGGAGGAGGTGGTCGATGACCAGCCTTCCCCCTCCGCTGCCTCCGGCTCCGGTAGGTATCTGAGGGTGACCGATGACCTCTTCGTCCACATCCCAGGGGCGTCCAGCTCCAGGGCGCCCATCGAGGGAGAGGTGTTCGACGAAGAGGTGCTTGCCGCCGCCGGGCTCGAGGTCGTCAACGAGCCGAGCACCGGTGGCGACGGCTCTCAAGAGGAGCGGCTTCTCCAGGCCATGGCGCCAATTTCTGGAAGCTCCAGGCGCTCCACCGCGCTCGCCTAGACAAGGCCAAGTCCAGGATGACAACGGTGGACAAGGCGGAGGCGGACCTCAAGGTGCGCGTCGCCGAGGCGCAGACTTGGTTCCGCCAAGCTAGCGAAGAGCTGAAGGCCGCCCAGGGCGAGCTGGCCGACATCGAGAAGGCCCAGGAGACGGCGGAGAGCTTGGCCGCCGCAGCCGAGGCCGCTCGGACCCAACACCAGGCCGCGCTGAACTCCCAGCCCCCAGGAGGAGGATCTTGCCAAACGCGAGGCGGATATCGATGCCAAACTCCGCGCCAAGGATGAGGAGGTGGAGAAACTTGTCGTGCAGTGGACCCAAGAGCTGGAGCAGAGGCACAGGGAGGCGCTCGACGCCCAGGCTCTGGTTCACGCCGGGAAGGTGAAGGAGCTGGAGGTGGAGTGGGACGAGCTAAAGGGCCAGGCCCTGAAGCTGTCCCAGGAGAAGGACACGCTCAACGGCGCCCTGACGGAGGGGCAGGGTGCGGCCGTCAGCAGGGCCGGGGAGCTCTCCGAAGCCAACAACTCCATCAAAGATCTCAAGCTGAAGCTGGAGGGTCTCGAGGGGATGCTGTCGGAGAGCAAGGCCCGGGAGGAGATCCTGGCCAAGGATCTGGAGGCCGAGAAGCTGTAGCAGAAGAACAAAGCCGCCAGCCACAAGGATTTTGTGGAGGGCGAGAATCGCTGGCTCAGCCGCCTCAAGGACGTCGCCGGTAGGATCACCATGCAGCTGGCTACCATGGGGATCCCAAATGTGAGGTACGCCCCAGAGCGCAGCGGGACTACCAACGCCAAGTTGACCCTGTTCTTCGAGGGTGTTCACGGGGCCTTGGAGCAGTTCCACTCCAACAGGGTGGCTTTACTGGCCGACGAGAACCGAAGGCTCTGCCGGGGTGCCATGACCAAGGTCCTCACCAAGGTGGCGTACTGGAACCCCACCCTTGACTTCGACGCCGCGCTGGAGAGCTTGCCGAAGGGTACTGACCTCGCGCCGCTCAAGTAGCGTATTGAGCCCATCATCAGCCTCATCGATGAAATTCAAAGGGTGGGGGCCAGCGCCGGGATTAGGCACCCCATTTCTTATCGCCGCTGCAGGTTCATGACCAAGACAATTTCTATCTTTAGTTAGAACCGCAGCAACAATTTGATGTAATATAACTCTGCAATACTTTTGATACAATGCATGTTATTTTCCTGTTCGATTTTCCTTTGTATGTCCACCCTACGTTAACAGGGTAGGCTTGCCGGCGCGTAAACCCAGGGCGGCGTCTTGAGGACAGATCCCCATTGGCCTGCCGGGTGTGTTTGCTGCCGGGCAAACCACCTTACCGCCCTTAACGCAGCCGCTCGACCTGTCGAGCTTGACTCGAGTCAGAATCGAGAGCGTTGCCAAGTGCGGAAGGCTACCCTTGTTGGAAATATGCCCTAGAGGCAATAATAAATGGTTATTATTATATTTCTTTGTTCATGGTAATTGTCTATTGTTCATGCTATAATTGTATTGTCCGAAAATCGTAATACATGTGTGAATACATAGACCACAACGTGTCCCTAGTAAGCCTCTAGTTGACTAGCTCGTTGATCAACAGATAGTCATGGTTTCCTGACTATGGACATTGGATGTCATTGATAACGGGATCACATCATTAGGAGAATGATGTGATGGACAAGACCCAATCCTAAGCATAGCATAAAAGATCGTGTAGTTTCGTTTGCTAGAGCTTTTCCAATGTCAAGTATCTTTTCCTTAGACCATGAGATCGTGCAACTCCCGGATACCGTAGGAGTGCTTTGGGTGTGCCAAACGTCACAACGTAACTGGGTGACTATAAAGGTGCACTACGGGTATCTCCGAAAGTGTCTGTTGGGTTGGCACGGATCGAGACTGGGATTTGTCACTCCGTGTGACGGAGAGGTATCTCTGGGCCCACTCGGTAATGCATCATCATAATGAGCTCAATGTGACTAAGGCGTTAGTCACGGGATCATGCATTGCGGTACGAGTAAAGAGACTTGCCGGTAACGAGATTGAACAAGGTATTGGGATACCGATGATCGAATCTCGGGCAAGTAACATACCGATTGACAAAGGGAATTGAATACGGGATTGATTGAATCCTCGACATCGTGGTTCATCATGAGATCATCGTGGAACATGTGGGAGCCAACATGGGTATCCAGATCCCGCTGTTGGTTATTGACCGGAGAGGCATCTCGGTCATGTCTGCATGTCTCCCGAACCCGTAGGGTCTACACACTTAAGGTTCGGTGACGCTAGGGTTGTAGAGATATGTGTATGCGGAAACCCGAAAGTTGTTCGGAGTCCCGGATGAGATCCCGGACGTCACGAGGAGTTCCGTAATGGTCCGGAGGTAAAGAATTATATATAGGAAGTCAAGTTTCGGCCACCGGGAAAGTTTTGGGGGTTACCGGTATTGTACCGGGACCACCGGAAGGGTCCCGGGGGTCCACCGGGTGGGGACACCTATCCCGGAGGGCCCCATGGGCTGAAGTGGGAGGGTAACCAGCCCCTAGTGGGCTGGGGCGCCCCCCATGGGCCTCCCCCCTGCGCCTAGGGTTGGAAACCCTAGGGTGGGGGGGCGCCCCACTTGCCTTGGGGGGCAAGTCACCCCCCTTGGCCGTCGCCCCTTGCCCTAGATGGGTTCTGGCCGGCGCCCCCCCTCCCAGGGGGCCTATATAAAGGGGGGAGGGAGGGCAGCAGCAACACAGCCTTGGGCGCCTCCCTCTCCCCCTGCAACACCTCTCTCTCTCGTATATGCTCGGCGAAGCCCTGCCGGCATCCCACTACATCCACCACCACGCCGTCGTGCTGCTGGATCTCCATCAACCTCTCCTTCCCCCTTGCTGGATCAAGAAGGAGGAGACTTCGCTGCACCGTACGTGTGTTGAACGCGGAGGTGCCGTCCGTTCGGCACTCGGTCATCGGTGATTTGAATCACGGCGAGTACGACTCCATCATCCACGTTCATTGGAACGCTTTCGCTCGCGATCTACAAGGGTATGTAGATGCAGTCCTTTCCCCTCGTTGCTAGTATACTCCATAGATGCATCTTGGTGAGCGTAGGAAAATTTTAAAATTATGCTGCGATTCCCAACAACCCTGCCACTCTCGATGCGGCCGCTTGAGCTGTTGAGCAGACTCGAAACAGAACAAGGGCGTTGCCAATTGCCCGAGGGCCCCTTTGCGTGTAGGTTTTCCATACATAGGCATGATCTCCGAGGACAATAACCTTATGTATAAAAGGAAATTGCTCAAGGCTCTGGATGACATAGCTTTTCCGTTGCCGCGCTGGTGTCCTTCGCGCTTGCAGGCGACGCTGTTTTCTCCTGGTCGTCTTCTTCTTTAGAAGCCATGGCGATGAAGAGCAGCTAGGTTAACTACTAGACCAGATTCTCACAATTGCGCCCCCTACCTGGCGCGCCAAAGATGTCGGTGGGAAACGACACCTATGGGATCACAAGAATCCCTACTACTGTTGCGGGGGCGCGGGGTTGTGAGAAGAGCAGGATTAACAGTCAGTACAAGGATCGTTTACCCAGGTTCAGGCCGCGAGGATGCGTAATACCCTAGTCCTGCTTTGGTGGATGTATTGAGTGTTCTTGTGTTCTTGAGCTAGCTACGGGGTGCAACTTGCCCAAAAGAGCTGAATCCCTCTCCAGTATGCCATGGGCCTCCTTTTATAGTCGAAAGGGGCTGCCACAGTGGCACACAAGAGGTGGAAAGGTATACAGTGCCGCGAGCTTATCGCCCGGGTTACAGGACAAGACGCATTTAATGCGTAGCTTAGGTGTCCCTTAGCTTTATCGGGGACGGGAACGAGGCCCGTCCCGTCCGTCGCTGCCTCGCCTTACTTCGACACGCGCCCAGGCCAGCGATGCATGCGGCGCCATGTAGGCAGGCAGGCAGCTGAGGTGGCGCGGTGGTGGGTCTTCACAAAGATCTGCATGCCACCACGCAGGTGCTTGCTGAGTTGGCTCGGAAGCCGCCCGTCGCCACGCAAGTGCCTGCCCAGCTGGTTGAGCTAGCAGCTGCATGCGAACGGCGGTGGAGTCTTGGCAGGCGCGGGCCTGGCGGTGGCCCTGCTGGCGCCCTCGGCAAGGGTCTTGCCGTGGCGCTGTGGTCGTCCCCGGCAAGGCGCTTGCCGGGGGTCTTGTGGATTTCCTCGGCAAGGATCTCGCCAAGGGTTGCCGTCTTCTGGTCCTCATCTGACCACATGTATTCATGATCTTGACGAAGATCTACATGCCACCACAAAGGTGCCTCCCGAGCCTTGGTTCCAATACAGCCATTGGCGACGCTCGGAACCCTCGGGCTCAAGGGTGGCTCGCTCTGTGGGTGTTGGGCAAGTTGCCCCGGCAAGGCTCTTGCCGGGGCCGCGGAGGCCGCCCCGGCAAGGATCTTGCCGGGGGAGTCCACCTCGCCCCTTCGCCCCCTGTGTCTCTGACCTTGGCATTGCCTCGGTTGTCTTGTGCTTCAGCTTCTCTCTGGCTCCCCTCCTCTGCCCTGCTACGTGCGGCCGCAGCGCGCGGCTCTGACTGCCCGTGCACAAGTAAAGGGGTCAAAAGAAGAGCCCCTACTTTTGTACACCGACAGCTCTACATCATCCTTGCTGCCCTCCGATGATGCGTGAGTAGTTTACCACATACCTACGGGTCCATAGTTAGTAGCTAGATGGCTTCTTCTCTCTTTTTGATCTTCAATACAATATTCTACTCGGTGTTCTTGGAGATATATTCGATGTAATGACTTTCTGCGGTGTGTTTGTTGGGATTCGATGAATTGTGAGTTTATGATCAGATCTATCAATGAATATCATTTGAGTTTTCTCTGAACTCTTTTATGCGTGATTTTATAGCCTCGTATTTCTTCTCCGGTTTTTTGGTTTGGTTTGGCCAACTAGATTGATTTATCTTGCCATGAGAAGAGGTGCTTTGTAATGGGTTCGATCTTGCGGTGCTCAATCCCACTGACAGAAAGGGACATGACATGTATGTATCATTGCTATTAAGGGTAAAGAGATGGGGTTTATTCATACGTGAGTTTATCTTGTCTACATCATGTCATATTGCTTAAGGCGTTACTCCGTTTTCCCATGAACTTAATACACTAGATGCATGCTGGATAGCGGTCGATGTGTGTAGTAATAGTAGTAGATGCAGAATTGTTTCGGTCTACTTGTCTCGGGCGTGATGCCTATATACATGATCATTGCCTTGGATATCGTCATAATTATTTGCTTTTATATCAATTGCCCAATAGTAATTTGTTTACCCACCATAAGCAAAAAACAGCAACTGGCACTGGGCACTATGTCAATAGGTTAGTCCCAAAAAAGATATAAAGTTGCTAGTAAATGAGTATAAAACATCCAAGAATGATACTTTAATAGCATGGAACAATAAAAAATTATACATACGAAAGCACCAACGAACTAGTTGCATAGATCTGACCACGAAGAAATGGAGTTCTCCGGCAAGTTTAGCAACCAAGATCTAACATTGGGTTTGAGCACCAACGGGAAATCATCGGCAAGGATCTTTTCATCCCTTCCCCCGGCATCTTGCAAAGCAATCGTGTAGAGGCCTAGGAATTCTACCGAGTTTAGCTTGCCACTGTACTTCTCTGGCATTTCTGGCTTGAAAGCCCAGATGGACGGCCAGCGGACTTGCCGCAGCTCACGTGTGAAAGCAGGGCACCCAACCTCGTAAGGTAGGTACCCGCCAACAACGGGCACTGGCTCGTCGACGGCTGGACCATTGTGCTTGTCAGATTGACGGTGTTCCTTGATAACCCACATGTATAGGGGATCCCAACAGTTTTCGAGCGTAGAGTATTCAACCTAAATTTATAGATTCGGCACAAGGGGAGCCAAAGAATATTTGCAAGTATTAGCAGTTGAGTTGCCAATTCAACCACACCTGGAGATTAAATATCTGCATCAAGGTGATCGGTAGCACAGTAATTTGATGGTTTTGATAGTAGTGGTAACAGTAGTAGCGACGGTAACAGTGATAGCCACGGTAGTAGTGGTAACAGTAACAATAGCAATAGTAGCTTAGCAAGAGCAATATGGGGAAAACTCGTAGGCATTGGATCGGTGCATTCGTTGGATGATATTCATCATATAATAGTCATAACCTAGGGCGATACAAAACTAGCTCCAGTTCATAAATATAATGTAGGCATGTATTTCGTAAATAGTCATACGTGCTTATGAAAAGAACTTGCATGACATCTTTTGTCCTACCCTCCCGTGGCAGCGGGGTCCACAAGGAAACCAAGGGATATTAAGGCCTCCTTTTAATAGAGAACCGGAACAAAGGATTACCACATAGTGAATACATGAACTTCTCAAACTACGGTCATCACCGGAAAGTATCCCAATTACTGTCACACTGGGGTTTACGGACCATAACACGTAATAGGTGAATATGACTTGCAAGATCGGATCTAGAACATACATATAATGGTGAAAACATAAACGGTTCAGATCTGAATTCTTGGCACTCGGGCCCTAGTGACAAGCATTAAGCATAGCAAAGACATAACAACATCAATCTCAGAACATAGTGGATAGTAGGGATCAAGCCCTAACAAAACTAACTCGACTACATGATGAATCTCATCCAACTCCTCATTAACCAGCGAGCCTACGAAGGAATTACTCACTCCCGATGGGGAGCATCATGGAATTGGTGATGAAGGAGGGTTGGTGATGACGAAGACCGAAGATTCCCCTCTCCGGAGCCATGAACGGGCTCTAGATCTGGCCTCCCGACGAAGAACAGGAGGTGGCGGTGGCTCTGTATCGTAAACCATGATGAAACTTCCTCTCCTATTTCTCTCTCTGAAAATAGGTATTTATGGAGTTGGAATTAGGGTCAGGGGGCACGAGGTGGGCACAACCCACCGGTGCGCGCCAGAGGGGGGTCGCCCTAGTGTATCGTGCGCAACCAGGGCACCCCCTCCGGTGGTTCTTGGTTCTAGTATTTTTTATATATTCTGAAATAATTCTTTGGAAAGTTTTGTCCAAATCCGAGAACTTCTATTTTTGCACAAAAAACAACACCATGGTAGTTCTGCTGAAAACAGCGTCAGTCCGGGTTAGTTTCATTCAAATCATGCAAATTAGAGCAAAAGCGTCAGGAAAAGTAGATACGACAGAGACGTATCAACTCCCCTAATCTTAAACCTTTGCTTGTCCTCAAGCAATTCAGTTGACAAACTGAAAGTGATAAAGAAAAACTTTTATGAATATTGGGAGGTACACTCTTCCTGTCAACATTACGACCAAGAGTTATCAATATCTCCCATGCTAAACACATTAGTGGCGGTTCCCAAGCGATAAAAATAAAGTTTACTGCCCCTCCACCAACAAACAGACTCCACGGCTAGCCGCATCCACGGGTACCGTCCATACCAATAACAGTCCTAGGGGATTTTTGTTTAATTGTTTGCAATTTTGATTTTGAGACTAGGCATCCATATTGCCGCCCCTCTCGTGCAAGGACGAGTGAATAAACACTCATCATGAGAATAACCCGCTTAGCATGGAAGATACTGACCACCCTGTCGCTCCATGAGCTGTCCAGGCACACAAAACAGATGTTCATTTGAAATTTTAGAGGTGGCACATGCAAATTTACTTGGAACGGCAGGGTAATACTGTATATAGGTAGATATGGTGGACTCATCTAAATAACTTGGGTTTAAGGATTTTTTATGCACAAGTAGTATTCCCACTTAGTACAGGCGTAGGCTGGCAATTAGGTTGAGAAGCGGCCAACTATAGAGCGAAAACGGTCACCAACATGCATTATGAGTAATCAACATTGAATACTAGCATGAGTAGGATATGAACACCATGAACATAAATATCGTAGAGGCTATGTGGGTTTCGATTCAACTACATGCATGAACATGTGCCAAGTCAAGCCACTTGAAACATTCAGAGGAGGATATCATATCATCATACCACATCACAATCATTTTAATGCATGTTGACACCTAAGATAAATCATTATCCACTCCTAGCTACTTAAGCATGGCATGAGCAACTATAATCTTTAATTGTCATTGCAAACATTTGATCATAATATGCTGAATCATGGATACTAGGTTAAACATATTTACAAAAACAAAACAAGTTGAGTTCATACCCGGTTCTCTTTGCCACATTCAATTCATCTTGCCTTTCACTTGCACGACCGAATGATATGAAAATGATAATAGTGAAAGGGTGTCATGGACTGAGCTGGAATCTGTGGACATTTTATTCAAAAGAAGAAGACAAGGTAATTTGGGCTCTTCGTTAGATCAACAACAATATATATGAGAGCCACTCAATATTTTCATCGTGGTCTTCTCCTTGGTACAACTCAATGAAAAGAAAAGAATTTTAGAGAAACACACTGAAATATTTTTGGAGTTTTTAGTTTTTCTTGAAGAAAGCAAATTAAAGGAGGGAAAACAAAAACGAGAAAAACTATTTACACGGGAAAGCTCCCAACAAGCAAAAGAAGAATAAGGAAATCTTTTTGGGTTTTTGAGGGAGTCCTGGATTAGGGGGTCCCCGGGCATCCGGGCTATGTGACCTGGGCTGGACTGATGGGCTGTGAAGATACAAGATAGAAGGCATTTACCCGTGTCCGGATGGGACTCTCCTTTGCGTGGATGGCAAGCTTGGCGCTCGGATGTGAAGATTCCTTTCTCTGTAAACCGACTATGTACAACCCTAGGCCCCTCCGATGTCTATATAAACTGGAGGGTTTAGTCCGTAGAGGCAATCACAATCATACAGGCTAGACATCTAGGGTTTAGCCATTATGATCTCGAGGTAGATCAACTCTTGTAACCCTCATATTCACCAAAGTCAATCAAGCAGGAAGTAGGGTATTACCTCCATTAAGAGGGCCCGAACCTGGGTAATCATCGTGTCCCCTGCCTCCTGTTACCTTCGATCGTCAGATGCACAGTTCGGGACCCCTTACCCGAGATCGGCCGGTTTTGACACCGACATTGGTGCTTTCATTGAGAGTTCCACTGTGCTATCGACAGAAGGTTCGATGGCTCGATCGATCATCTACAATGATGCTGTTTCGGGGGAGACTTTCCTCCCCGGCCAAATTTTTGTATTCGGCGGCTTCGCACTGTGCGCCAACTCGATTGGCCACCTTGAGCAGATCGACAGCTACGCCCCTGGTCATCAGATCAGTTTCGGGAACCTAAATTATGTCGCTGATATCCGAGGAGATTTGATCTTCGAAGGGTTCGCGGCCCCGACCACGGCTCCAGCCTTAGATTTGGAGCAAACTACCAGGTCTGAAGATGGGAGTTTGGAGCCCACCGGACTCTCCGCTACAAACCGCATTATTGAGGATCCGGAGGCGATCTTGTCCACGGCAAACTCGGAATCAGTCCAGGTTCCCTATCATTGAAAGGCCGGACTCGCCCCTCGACTCTAGATCCGAACTCTCGAGGTCCGCGCCAAGCAGGCATAGCCAGGAAGCTCTCACTCCGGCCAGCCCCGCGGACTCTCGCTTCCATACCCAAACCTCGCTCTTAAACGAGGCTCTGGACTTAATGCGACCCCTCGCTATTTTAGAGGAATCACTTCAGAACTACGGCCAACCCGGACTAGGGGCTGAGAGCGGGGAATTTTACGTCCCGCCCACCACCCACTTCATAGCCACTGTCGAAGATTTAACCGACATGCTGGACTACGCCATCGAAGACATCGACGGCATGGACGACGATGCTGGAGACGAACACCGCCAAGACTCGCCGTTTACCGGACGATGGACAACCACCTCCACATATGACGTGTATATGGTGGACACACCCAAAGAGGAGGATGACGACGGCAAGAAGGATCCGGTTGAGGACAAGCCTGCTGAAGCACCTCCAAAGCGTCGACGTCAGCGGCGCCACTCAAAATCGCATCGCGAAAAAGATAGCAATACCGACACCAAAGACAATAACACTCCGGAGAACACCGAAGACACCGAAGCCCCTGTCGAGCCAACATCCGAACAGGATGATTGGGAGGATGGGCAACTTAACCCTGACGATCCGGTCGGGAACGAGGACTCGGAGGATAGTAACTACCTACTGATCTCCGAAGAGGATGTGAGCCTCGGCAGCGAAGACTTCATCGTGCCGGAGGAACCCCTCGAATAAGGGCGCTTTAAGCACCGGCTAATCGCCACTGCGAGAAGCCTAAAAAAGAAGCAGCAGCGACCCCAAGCCGAACAGGATACGCTCAATGACAGATGGGCTAAAGTTCTGGCAGCCGAGGGATATGGCCTCGAACGCCCAACCAAGAGCTACCCGAAGTGCAAGCTGCTACCACAATTTGACGACGAGGCCCTTGAGCCAATACCGCCAAAGTATAAACCCGCTGACGAACCTGACTGACCACCACGTGGACGGGACAGACCGGCTACTTACGCCGAACACCAGCCCGTGCCACCCTGCCGTCGAGGCAAGGAGGCAGCGGCCCTGGGCTATACCTATGACCTACGCAAGGACCTGGACAATAGAGCCGGTCAGACAAGATCAATCTATGGGTCAAGGGGGCATGCTCCAACGCGAGAGGACGGCCATCAGGCCTGGCGCGACAGGCACAACCTCACCCGGGCCGAAAACTGCATTCGGACTTCATCCAAATTGTGCCGCGACATCGCCCGATACAAAGGCGCCGCACACCCCTTATGCTTCACCAATGAGGTGACGGAACACCAGTTCCCTGAAGGGTTTAAACCCGTGAACATTGAATCATACAATGGCACGACGGACCCCGCAGTATGGATTGAAGATTTTCTTCTCCACATTCACATGGCTCGCGGCGACGACCTCCATGCCATCAAGTACCTTCCCCTAAAACTCAAGGGACCAACACGACACTGGTTAAACAGCCTCCCAGAAAACTCTATTGGCAACTGGGAAGACTTGGAGGACGCCTTTAGAGACAACTTCCAAGGTACCTACATTCGGCCTCCAGACGCCGATGACCTTAGTCACATAGTCCAGCAACCCGAAGAATCATCCCAGAAGCTATGGACCAGGTTCTTAATTAAAAAGAACCAAATTGTGGACTGTCCGGACGCCGAAGCCCTCGCGGCCATTAAACACAGCATCCGAGACGAATGGCTCGCCCGACACCTCAGCCAAGAAAAACCGAAGTCCATGGCAGCCCTTACCGCACTTATGACCCGCTTTTGCGTGGGAGAAGATAGCTGGCTAGCTCGTAGAAGCAATAGCACCAGCGACCCTGGCACCTCCGAAGCCAGGGATGGCAATGGCAAGCCACGACGCAATAAACACAAGCGTCGAAGCAATACCGAAGACACCGAGGACACGGCGGTCAATGCCGGATTCAGTGGATCTAAAGCCGGTTAGCGGAAGAAGCCACTCAAAGGAAACAAGGATGGTCCATCTAGTCTGGACAGAATACTCGATCGGCCTTGCCAGATTCATGGCACCCCCGACAAGCCTGCCAATCATACCAACATAAATTGTTGTGTCTTTAAACAGGCCGGCAAGCTAAACACCGAACATAAGGGGAAGGGGCCGCCCAGTGAGGACGATGATGAAGAGCCTCGCCCACCGAACACAGGGGGACAGAAGAAATTTCCCCCCGAGGTAAAAGTGGTGAATATGATATATGCTACACATATCCCCAAAAGGGAGCGCAAGCGCGCACTAAGGGACGTCTATGCCATAGAGCCAGTCGCCCCAAAATTCAACCCATGGTCGGCTTGTCCGATCACTTTCGACCGCAGAGACCATCCGACCAATATCCGTCATGGAGGTTCGGCAGCATTGGTCCTCGACCCAATTATCAACAGGTTCCATCTCACGCGTGTCCTCATGGACGGCGGTAGCAGCCCTAATCTGCTTTATCGGGACACCGTCCGCAAAATGGGTATCGACTCATCAAGGATCAAGCCCACCAAAACTACCTTTAAAGGAGTAATACCCGGCGTAGAGGCCTGTTGTATAGGATCCATAATGCTAGAAGTAGTCTTCGGTTCACCGGATAATTTCCATAGCGAAGACTTGATCTTCGACATTGTCCCCTTCCGCAGCGGCTATCATGCACTGCTCGGACGGACCACTTACGCCCATTTCAATGCAGTCCCGCACTACGCTTATCTAAAGCTCAAGATGCCTGGACCACGTGGCGTTATAACAGTCAATGAAACATGGAGCACTCCCTCCGTACTGAGGAGCATACCGCGGCCCTCGCAGCCGAGGTGCAGGGTGGCTTCGTTAAGCCGAATACTACACCGGCAGTCAAGCCCCCGGACACTGTTAAACAAGACCAGTCTACCCTGCAGAATGTAAGTCCAGCTTGTCCAGAGCTAGACTAGCAATTCAGCCTTCGTCAAATCCCCAACCTGACAGCGGCATATGTACCGCGCATACATAACTACGCACTAAAGATACCATGGGCTAGGACGGAGGCCTACCAAAAATAAAGTCCACAATACGGCTCGACCCTATCCGGACCATCATATTCTTCATTTTCTTCTTCTTATTTTTCTTTTTCAGGTTCTTTACAACCCACATCACCTTCTGTGATAACAAGGGCCCCTGTCTAGGCCCCTTATGAACACTCGATGGTTGATCCTCTCAAAGGATCATACACCAAGGTGCAAAGCGGCGTAGACGTGTGACAGAGTGTCCAAAGGATCTTCAAGATCATCTTTCCTTTTAGGACCTATATACATCTTTCCCTTGTTCTCGGCAAGTAAAATATCCCGGATGCTTATCGCATCCTCTGTAAAAACTACGTTTTGACGTATCAATCAGACTATAATGGAAACAGTTTCACCCAACCTTGTTTGGTATTGGCTTATTTCTTAACCTATTTTCCCCCTTTTATGTCAGATTGGCGTGTATACCTCGGTACAACTTAAATCGCGAGGGGCTTTATTCAGCCATATACATTTTCAAGAATAAAAAGTCCGAATACTTTTATAAGTACACTTCGGCGTCCCGAATATGGCATTATATGCATCGGCTCCGAATCATGTCTTTGGTCAATCGTTGGGTTGCCCGGCTCCTATGATTACCACCTTACGTTCCGCATGTTCGGCTAAGGTAGTAAAGGGAGAACTACTGCGATTGTGTTTCTGGTTCGTCCGGTCAAGCACCTCAGTAGAGAAAGCCGAAAACTGACTGTCATGATGCGGTGAGAGCTGGTCAAGAATTCGGCGACTTACTAAATCTCTAGCGATTTCTTTCGTATTACACGAAGGAGTGGCTATCTTCCAATCACACGCATAAGGCACCCAAGCTCGGACAGCCGCATACGCACCAGGGGCTACCTTACAACCCCATTGTAAAACTCCTATGGCTAAGTGAGAGTGGTAAAGCCGCATAGTCCGATTGCCTGGTTCACTGCACTGACACCTCCTTTACGGACCAAGACGTTGGGTTAACGTGCAGTCATGTGCTATTCCGAACACCCCTGTATCTACGTGGGGGTTGAAGCCGATGACTGGCAAACTCTCAGTGATACAAACGGCTGCACAGGAGGAAAAACACTTTAAGATCAACACCTTAAAAATAAATGCATAAAAATATATTACACAACCTTGATTTATAGTACATTGTCTGGGTATCCCGGATACATCTACTCGAACATAATATCCTTTGAGCATTGACCCTCTACCAAACGGGCACCCTCAAGGACATCTTCGAAGTAGCGCTCTGGCTTGCGGTGGTCCTTGCCTCCAGGCGAAGCCTCAACCGCCACGATGGCGGCCTTCATCTTCGCCCAGTGCATCTTGACACGGGCAAAGGCCATCCGCGCACCTTCTATGCACGCCGAGCGCTTCACTGCCTCTACTCGGGGCAAGGCGTCGCCTAGCCGCTTGACCAGGCCGAAGTAGCTGCTCAGAATGGGTCCGGCTGGCCATAGACGGACTATGATGTCCTTCATGACCAAACCGAACATCCTATGCAGGTCCGCCAGCTGCATCATCTGGTTGTTCAGCAGCGCTGGTCGCTCCGGCGCCAAGTACTATGACCAGAAGGGATTCTCCGTCGTGTTCCCTTCTTGGGCCCAGAAATATTGGGCGGCGTCGGCAGCACTCCTCGGGAGGTCTGCAAAGGCGTCTGGAGCACTCCATAGTCGATTTAGCAAAGCATATCTCCGACCGCCGAATATACTCTGTAAAAGAATAGGCTTACCAGCCGCCATCTGTTCGGCTTGCTTGATCTCCTCGCGAGCAGCCCGGGACTCGGACCGCGCCTCCTTCGCCTCTTGAAGAGCCTTGGTGAGTTCGGCCGCTTGGGCCTTGTTACTCTCCTCCAAGGACTCACATCTGTTGGCGGCATCCTGGAGCGCTTGCTCCACTTCGGTCACCCTCACCTCATACTTGCGGCGGACAACCTTTTCGGCCTCTACATCTGCAGCAGCTTTGTCTGTGGCTGCCTTGCTCGCCCTCGCCTCCTCCTTGGCTTCAGCAAGGGCACTCTTGAGGGCCTCGACCTCGGTCGTGTTGCCTATAACGGTATACATAGCAGCACAGGAGCTTAAACTACGAGACTGCGTTACAATTCAGGCTTATAAGGGGTCTTCTAAAAGCATACCTTGAGCCTCATCGAATCGCTTGTTAATATGATCGATCTCATCATCAGCCAGCTTCAGTTCCCGCTGGAGTTCGGAAACTTCAGTGTCCTTAGCTGAAGCCGCTAACAGTGAAGCCTGTTTATCAAAAGCAGATAAGCGTGTTATCTCCGGCGGACATTTGATCCTCTATCCGGCTCCTTTTTCCAAAAGAACCACACAGAGTCTCAGGGGCTACTATCTATATACATGCATATTCTTCCAATGTGAAAAGCGGCTAAGCATGTTATATCACATACCTCAAAGCCTATTAACAGGCTAGTGAAAGCTTCTTTCAGTCCGCTTTTCACGGACTGAACCTTCTCAACCACCGTACCCATCAAGGTACGGTGCTCTTCCATGACAGAAGCACGTTGAAGTGCTTCCCTCAACATATCCGGCGCCTCCGGATTGGTAGAGGTCGCCGGCGGAGTCGGCACTCCTCCTTCCCTTAAAGGGGGTTGCTCGCCCAACTCCGGAGCCATGTGGGTCTCCGGAGGGGTATTCGGCTGGGGACCGGACTGATCCAGGCCCCTGTCGTCAGTTTCCATGGGGGTTGTACCCCCCATGTTTCTGGCAGCCGAGGCATTACCCTCTGGCGTCGTTTCAGCTGCCTTCCGCACCTCTCCCTGGCCTGGAGAGGTCCTTTGATACAACACCTTGGTGTCATCCACGGTAGGTGGCGGAGAAGCTCGCGGAGGCGTTTCGCTCTCCATCATCTCCGGCGCCAACGAGTTCCCCAAAGACGACGATTGTTGGGGGAGATCACGGGCCGGACTGAAATACATGAATGATATGATTCCTACAAATTCGTAAAAAGGCCAAATGTATGTAGTATCTTGGAATACTTACGATTCGGCTGGGGGCTTCGGCCTGGAGCGCCACTCGGGGATGGCTACGTCGTCCGATTCCGAATTGTCTGAAAGGGAGATTTTCCCCTTCTTGGCCGCCTCCGCCTCTAGGTCCGTGGAAGCCCCCCTTTTCTTCTTTCCCCCCTTAAGGGGAGAATTGCTCTCCTCTTCCTCTTCATATTCATATCCGTCGGGGGAGGAGAGAGCTTCAGTATCTTCAGACGCAATGTCTGAAGTACCTTTACGGCGAAGGCCACTTCTGGCCTCCTTGCCCTTCTTCTTGGCCTTCTTCTCTGGGTGTTCGGGCAGTGGAGCCGGACATTGGATCCACTCCGCCTTCTTCGTCCAGCCCTGAAGAATGAGGGGAAGGCTTAGCATACTCCTTGGATCTACAAGTTGAGGGTATGTTTGGAAATCTGAGAAACTTACTGGAGTAGCCAGATGAGCGCAGTCGAGGCCGAGGTCTTCGGTCGTTTCCGTCCACGACTTCTGGGCCTTGAAAAGCAGCTTCCATATTTCTTCGTGCGTCGTGCCGAAGAACCACTGTAAGGTCCGAGGACTGGCTGGATCGAACTCCCACATATGGAGAGTCCGGCGTTGGCATGGGAGAATCCGGCGAAAATCACCTGGATCACGTCGGCAAGATTGGTGTTCTTCTCTATCATGCTCTTGACGCGCTTCTGCAGCGCCAGCACCTCGTCGGGTGACGCCTAATCCAGGCCCTTGTTAATCCATGATGCAAGCCGCATCGGAGGCCCGGATTTGAACTCAGGAGTGGCGGCCCATGTGGCATCGCGGGGTTCCGTGATGTAGAACCACTCCTGTTGCCATCCCTTCACGGTCTCCACAAAGGTCCCCTTGGGCCAGGTGACGTTGGGGAGCTTGCTCACCATGGTGCCGCCGCACTCTGCTTGTTGACCATCGACCACTTTCGGCTTCACGTTGAAGACCTTGAGCCATAGGACGAAGTGGGGGGGGGGGATGCGGAGGAATGCCTCACATACGACGATGAACGCCGAAATGTTGAGGAAGGAATTCGAGGCTAGATCGTGGAAATCTAGCCCTTAATAGAACATGAGCCCGCAGACGAAAGGGTGGAGAGGAAACCCTAGTCCGCCAAGGAAGTGGGGGATGAACACTACCCTCTCATTAGGCTCCGGGGTGGGGATGATCTGCTTTTTGGCAGGGAGCCAGTGGGAGATGTCCGCTGCCAGGCCCCGCTTCCCGAAGTTCCTTGACGTTCCCCTCCGTGACGGAGGAGGCCATCCACTTGCCCTGCCGCCAGATCCGGACATGGCTAGAGTGCTTTGAGGGGGCGGAAAGGATTGAAACTTGGGCACTGGAGCTTGAGGGCGGATGGGCTGAGGAAGAAGAAGGCGTGGGGTAAAAGGATGGATCTTTATCCTCTTATAAAGGCAGTGAATATCAAACGCCCCCCACAGGCCTTAAAACTCGCCTATTCCCAAGTGGTCGTGCAAACGGCACGGTTGGATTACCCAAACCCGTATTGATGAGAATCCCGCAATAAGGGGACACGGTCTCTTGTTTGACAAGACGTGTCAATGAGGACCGCGCCTCGAAATACGAAGCGGGAGGCTAAAAAACGGTTTGAAATAATAATAAGGCCAGAACATAACGTGTCGCCGAAAAAGCTGTCAGTGGACATAGCCTATTTTGTTTATGTATTTTGCCCTTGTGGTTCAGGGTTGTAACTATTATACAGAGCCAGATACAGTTCTTTTGTTCAACTGCTTTGGAGTATTCGGAGGAGGAACCCGCCTTGCAATGCCGAAGACAATCTGCGCGCCGGACACATCGTCATTGAAGCCTGGTTCAGGGGCTACTGAGGGAGTCCTGGATTAGGGGGTCCCTGGGCGTCCGGGCTATGTGACCTGGGCCGGACTGATGGGCTGTGAAGAGACAAGATAGAAGGCCTTTACCCGTGTCCGGATGGGACTCTCCTTTGCGTGGATGGCAAGCTTGGCGTTCAGATGTGAAGATTCCTTTCTCTGTAAACCAACTTTGTACAACCCTAGGCCCCTCCGGTGTCTATATAAACCGGAGGGTTTAGTCCGTAGAGGCAATCACAATCATACATGCTAGACATCTAGGGTTTAGCCATTATGATCTCGAGGTAGATCAACTCTTGTAACCCTCATATTCATCAAAGTCAATCAAGCGGGAAGTAGGGTATTACCTCCATTAAGAGGGCCCGAACCTGGGTAAACATCGTGTCCCCTGCCTCCTGTTACCTTCGATCCTCAGACGCACAGTTCGGGACCCGCTACCCGAGATCGGCCGGTTTTGACACCGACAATATTCTTTTATCATTACAACTAATTTAAGCTAGAAAGAAAAACCAAAAAGAAGCAAGATATATTTTTGGGTTTTCTCAAAGTTTTTCGAACACACAAGAAGAAAGCGAGAAAATAAATCTAGCATGGATAATACAATGAAAAAGTGTGGACACCGACAATTGGAATGAAATGTGTGAACATGAATGTAATGTCGGTGGAAATACGTACTCCCCCATGCTTAGGCTTTTGGCCTAGCTTGGTAATCACCATCCGCGGCTTGGATGATAATCTGAGTGATAGCCCATGGAGGCTCTTGGTGTGGCCTCCTCAGCCCGGCGAGCAGCCTTGACCTCTGCATTGTACGCGCGGGCTCGCTCTCAAGAACGTAATATCTTCTCTTGATATGATAATCAAAGAGAGCAGGTGTAGGAAAAACAACAGGTACAATGAGTTCTTTATTGAACCTCAAATTATAAGTATGATTATCTACCGTTCCTATAAGGAACTTATGACGTTTCATGGCCCCAAAGTCTAAGTACTGAGTGGGTAGGATGGGGTCATCAGGCAGAGGTGTCACACCAACCTCTCTAGCTAAACGAGAAGCATAAATCCCACCATAAAAGTGACCACTCTCAGCATTACGTTGCAACCTCCGTGCAATGATTGCTCCAAGGTTATAGCGTTTAATTCCAGTCAAGGCTATGTGTATGAGCCTAAAGTCAAGAGCACATAGGGCGCTACAATCTTGCTTGCCCACGATACATTTACCATTAAAGAGAGCAATTGATCAAAAATGAATACTTTTTATTCTACCTTGTGTCACTCCTCTATCCTCTCCATAGCAAAGATTAATCAGAAATGACTCATATTCGGATTTTGGTGGTTCGTCTAGCGAACCCCAATATGGAATTTCACAGGCATCACAAAACATATCTACAGGCATGGTAAATGGATGATTATAAAGACTAAATGTAACTCTAGACTCACAAGGATGAAATTTAAATTTCTTAGTGAACATTTCTATGAGGTTGAGATGCTGAATGCACTTATCTTCGATGTAGGGGCCAAGCTCGGCGTTGTGAACATAATGCTCAAATTCTTCTTTAATGCATGCGCTCACCATGAAATCGTTACACGACCATAGGCATGATTTGATAGCGACATCCCATATTGAGCTTGTGCTTGGTTCAACATAAGACCGACGTATCGATCCACTACTAGATGATGCCTCCGTAGACCTCCTCCTCGAAGAACTCCTAAATAATTGCATTTTTATTTGCGAACAATTACTGAAAATTTTTTGGACACAATTTTTTGTCAATAAAACTTCACAAGATTGATAGCAACTACTCATAAGGATGCATAGAGGCTATATTAAGCATTCAAACTACTTAGCACTCTAAGAATTCAACATGCAAGCCCATTTACAGCAGCACCAAGAGTAGCTAATTATTCAAAATATAAACCAGTAAAGCAAAAACTAATTGGAGCAATGGAGGAGTCACATACCAATTAGCAATCCCCCAAAATAGTTTCGGAAACGGAGCTTTGAGCAAAGAGATCGAAATCCGCGGGTTTGAGAGCAAGAACACGAGAGAGAGAGAGAGAGAGAGAGAGCTATGGTGATTTTTTCTGGAGGTAGGAGATGACATGGGCTAAAGAAGTAAGTGAGGGGACCCACGTGGGGACCACAACCCACCAGGGCGCACCTGGGGTTGCTGGCGCACCCTGGTGTCTTGTGGACACCAGGTGCACCTCCCCTCTGATGTTATTTGCACCAAAAATTCAGAAATATTCAAAAAAATCATATTAAATTTTTAGGGCATTCTGAGAACTTTTATGTTTGGGTCATTTTTTATTGCACGGAAAATTCAAAAAACAGACTAAACATGGCATTTTATTTTATTTATCTAAGAAAAACAGAAAACAAAAGGTGGGAGCAGAAGGTTGTGCTTACTAAATTCATCAACCCCATACCTCTCAAGCATGATCCATTAATCAGGTTGATCAAGTCTTATTAACAACCACTTTCGATTAGCATGAAACCGAAGAACTTTTGTAAAACACTAAGTTACCTCAACGGGGATATGCATATCCCCAAGAATAAGTATATATATCATATTTCTTTTTGGCAGTAGGTAGAGGTATTTGAAAACTTCCAATAGTGAGTGTCGGTGCAACAAACATTTGCATTTTTTGCCCGGACTTACACACAGGCACACTAGCATCATTTGTTCAACATCAACACATGAGCCAGATAAGCAGCTCTTACTGAGATCAAAGAGCGGATCAAGAAGACCAAGAATAAGCACAACAGAAGAATATCACCTTGGGAAAGCCTCCCCTGCCGGGCAAGAGGGCCTGGCTAGGTCGAGTCCGCCCCAGGGGCAAGTCCAAGACTCCCCCGGCAAGCTTGCCGGGTCCGCCGAGGGTGGAATCCCCGCCAAGGTACCACCGCTCCACCGCATGGCGACGCAAATCAGTGTGGTGTCGAGCCCCCACGTGATTAAGTGGCCTCTGCTAAGCATGTGGCGGCCCATTGGAAGACAAGATTTATCCAAGTGACACCCGTCCAGAAGCGTGTCAAGATGATAAGCAAGAGATGGTTAAGCAGCTCAGCAGGCCTGCCGGGCTTCGTCCTCTGCTTGACACCTAGCAGTGCATTTAATGCACTTTGTCCTAACTACCAGAATTAGGTATGATAGCACTGTTGGCTATCTAATCAGTAGATAAAACTGTTTTGCCATTGTGGTTACCCCTTAAGCTATAAAAGGAGGTGCAAGGCGACCTAACAAAGGATTCAGACCCTCGCACACTTGTATGCGCGTAATTGCACTCCCCGAGGCTTCCTTGCTGGGCTCGAGCGTTGCATGCTCGTTGTGTTCTTGCACTCAATCCACCAAAAAGCAGGAGTAGGGTTTTACGCTATCCAGCGGCCCAAACCTGGGTAAGAATCACCCGTGTCACCGTCGCCGTGTTGTTCTATGGCTTCTGCTCTTTGTGCAACGTGATCCCTCCTTGCCGAACCACAAAGGGGCTCATGGGTCATGGACCCATAGGTGTTCGTGATCCACCACGACACCTTTGGCGTGCTAGGTAGGGGGCGTCGCTTGTGCGAACCTGAATTTGTAAGCAACGCGTCGAGCTCCATCGTCGATCATCATCATCATCACCCTTGTGCATGTCGCCCAAGAAGAAGTCTGGCGCGACCGCACACCCTTCCACTTTGAAAGCCCCCTCTCACACGGTCGCGGACGCTGCTGGCCCTGCGGCGGCGTTAGAAGATGCGGGTACCACGGGAGACACGACCGGTGCTGGCGGCGCTGTCGTTGTGTCCCCCATGGATGAAGCTGGAGCGGGAGGCGCCGGAGGAGGGCGGCATCAGCAAAGTTCAAACGGACATGACCAACAAGCCGCGGATGGGGGAAGCGTCCAGTCTCCACCACCCCGCCGCACCAACGGGCACAACCGCGGCGACGACGCCCGCTCTGGAGCGAGTCGTGACCCTCTGACCGCGCCTGTTACAGGCGCAACCACTGGGCGCTCACCTCGCCCTGAACAAGGCGAGCAAGCCGAAGCGCCGAACGGGGTCGCTGATCCCCGAGCGCAGCCCACTCATCAGCAAAACGCCCTAGCAACCGATCCACGGCGGCGTGATCACGGCGATGCCCCTGCTGGTACCCCCAGGAGTCGAGCAATGTTACAATCTGCCTCGTCGGCTATGCCGAGCACACCTACGGAAGGCATGGCACAGGCCCAACTTCTACTAAGATTTCCGCCAGCTGCTGATCAGATGGATGAGTGGAGGGCCACCATCCAGAGCTGGAGCCATCACGACGCCCGCAGACGATGATAGCAGCTCGAGCTGCTGGCCGCGTTGAGGGTGCCGCACTAACGGTTCAATCCCCTCCGTGACAGCAAACCCAGAGGCAGCAACCAGGGCAGGACGACCCTGAGCCCGATGAAGCTTCGATGGCCTCGTCTGATCCACGAGCCCGTCGAGTTCAGCGGCTGGTGCTGGAAGATCAGCGGAGGGAAGATGCGCGTGTCACTATAGAGCGGCGCTGGGTGACCTGCCGCCAATCCGACAGGCGCAATGGCCCAGACGTCGACGAACCCGTGCCTAGTGAGGGCGGGTACTTGCCTTTCAAGGTTGGGTGCCCTGCCTTCGCGAGTTGCGGCAAGTCCGTTGGGCATCTTCTCGCATTTTCAAACCAGAACTACCAGAGAAGTATGATGGAAAGCTGAACCTGATAGAGTTCTTGAGCATCTACACAATTGTCATTCAAGCCGCCGGGGGCAGGGATGAGAAAGTGTTTGCTAACTACTTCCCTTTGGTGCTCAAGTCAAATGTGAGGTCATGGCCGATGCACCTGTCGGAGAACTCCATCTCATCATGGGCTGACCTATGCAACGAGTTTGTTGGCGCCTTCACGGGCGGCCATCAAGAGCCAGGACGCCCCAGTGATCTACAAGTCCTTCCACAGAAGGAAGGGGAGAGCTTGCGAAAGTATATGCAGAGATTCGGTCGAGTGCACCGCAACATTCCAGAGATACACCCAACATCGGTGATTGTTGCGTTCCATTCAAACATGCGCAATAGGAGGACACATTCTAAGATGAACGTCCGGCTGCCCAAAACCGTCAATGAGATGTATACCTTGGCGGACAAGTGCGCTAGTGCTGAAGAGGGAGGCAACTTCCTGGAGAGGAGGAAGGAGCCGAGATTGATTCGGACGACGAAGACGAGGCCACTGGCTCAAAGAAGAAGGGGCATAAGCGCAACAAGAAGCGCAAGGAAAAGACAGTACTGGCCATTGAGGGTTCTGGCAATACTAGTACCTGCAATAAAGCCAAAACCGAAGCCCCCAACAAGGAAGCTGCAGTGTGCACTGATTGCCGAGAGGCTGCGGCAGCGGAGAAAGCTGGAAATTTGATGGGCCTTACTGCAAAATCCACCACACCAAAGGTCATGATCTCCAAGAGTGTCATCAAGTTGAGTAGCTTGTCAAAAGCAGAAAGCCAAATATGAGAAGCGTGACAAGGAGAGAGACCAAGAAGGTGCTGGCGGGAAGGGCCGTGGCGGCAGAGGAGGCCGCCGCGGCAAGACCCCTTAGCAAAAAGAGAAACCTGCTAGAGGCCCGGAAAATAAGGAAGGTGATGATGAAAGTGATGAAGGGGACAAAGAGGAAACCAGTGAGCAAGAATTCCAGAAAGCAACTGAGGCCCTATGCATTGATGGAGGTGCGTCCTTGCACTCCTCCCACCGCCAACTCAAGCAGTGGGCTTGAAAAGTCAATGTCGTGGAGCGAGCTGCGGATTCCCAGAAGCCACTCAAATGGTCCCGCATGCCTATCATCTTTGATGAAGAGGACCGCCCCGACCGTACCACTACGGTAGGGTGCTTGCTGTTGTTGGTCTCACCAACAATACGCAACCTCAAAGTCACAAAGATGTTAGTTGACGGTGGGGCTGGGCTGAATCTAATCTCTCCTAAGGTGGCCAGCAAGTTGCAAATATTAGATGAAGAGCTCAAGGTCACTGGCACGTTCCAAGGAATCAACCCCGGCAGGAGTCGTCCTAAGGGGAAGATTACACTACCAGTGACTTTTTTTCGGAGAACTGAATTACCGGACTGAGAAGGTTGTGTTTGACATTGTTGATCTTCCTCTCCCCTACAATGGGATCCTTGGGCGCCCAACTTTGCAAAATTCATGGCAGCATCCCACTATGCTTACAATACCTTGAAGATGCCTGGGCCGATGGGCGTCATCTCTATCCCGCCAAACAAGAAAGACGCAATCATATGCGTGGATAAGATGTACCGAGACGCGATAGTTGATGAAGTCACCGAGGCTGCAACTCCCGCCAAGGAAGCAAAGAAGGAAAAGAAAGCTATCAGAGACGCCGGCAAGGAATCTGGGAAGCACACCTCTCCGAAGTGTGCTGCACCTGTTGATGACTTGCCGGAAAGTTCCACTAGTAAGAGACCCAAGATTGCTACACCTGATGTGAAGAAGGTCCCGGCAAGGCAGGATGGCACTACAGTACGTTTACCATCAGCGCTGCCCTTAATGACAAATAGGAAAGCGCGCTCATTGCCTTCCTGCGGGCGAATGTTGATGTGTTTGCTTGGAAACCATCTGACATTCCCGGCGTTCCCAGGAAGGTAATCGAGCACCACCTAGTTGTCTGCCCTCATGCTCGGGCCGTCAAGCAGAAGGTCAGAAAGCAAGCTTTGGAGCGGCAACAGTTTATTGCCGAGGAGATCAAGAAGCTCAAGGCAGCTAGTTTAGTCAGGGGTGTTTTGCATCCAACATGGTTAGCCAACCCAGTGGTAGTGTGCAAGACGAATGGGAAATGGAGGCTTTGCATAGACTTCACAGATCTAAACAAGGCATGCCCAAAGGACCCATTCCCCTTGTCGCGCATCAATCAGATTGTGGACTCCACTTCTGGGTGTGATTTGCTTTCCTTTTTGGACGCCTACTCCGGATACCATCAGATATTTATGTCCAATGAAGACGAGGAGAAGACCGCATTCATAACCCCCTGTGGCACGTACTGCTTCGTACGGATGCCCTTCGGGTTAAAGAGCACTGGATCCACTTTTGCAAGGGTAGTGCAAATTGGGTTTGAACCTCAGCTGCACAGGAATATAGAAGCCTACATGCATGATATAGTGGTCAAGACCAAGGATAGATCAACGCTCATTCAGGACTTGGAAGAAACCTTTGCAAACCTGCGCAAGATCAACCTGAAGTTGAACCCTGAGAAATGTGTGTTTGGCGTTCCCTCCGGCAAGCTACTTGGCTTCGAGGTCAACCCCGACAAGATCCAAGCAATCGAGCAGATACAAGCACCCAAGACCGTCAAGGATGTGAGGCGCTTAACTGGATGTGTTGCCACACTGAGAAGGTTCATTTCCAAGTCTGCCGAGCGTGCCCTACCGTTCTTCAAGATTTTGAAGAAGGCAAGGCCAATGAAGTGGACCCCGAAGGCCGAAGCAGCGTTGCGGGACTTGAAAGCCTATCTTTCCTCTGCCCCCACTCTGGTTGCGCCTAAACCACAAGAGTCATTGCTGCTATACCTAGCGGCGACTAATCATGTGGTTAGTGCAGCACTAGTGGCGCAGCGGGAAGTAAACGAAGAATCAGCCACAACTACGGTCCTCCCGGGAAAAGAAGCTAAACCGGCCGCGACAAGGTTGGACACAAACCAAGTTGAGGAAGAACAGGTTGGCAAGATCAGTTCTGGAGTCGCGGCAAAGAAGAAAGTGGTGCAGCGGACAGTCTACTTTGTCAGCTCTCTGTTGCAGGGGGCTAGGTCGAGGTACTCTGGAGTGCAAAAGCTAATCTTCGGCCTCATCATGGCCTCAAGGAAGCTGCGTGATATGTCTCCAACGTATCTATACTTTTTGATTGTTCCATGCCATTATATTATCTATCTTGGATGTTTTATATGCTTTTTATATGATTTTTGGGACTAACCTATTAACCTAGAGCCCAGTGTCAGTTTTCTGTTTTTTCCTTGTTTTTGAGTTTTGCAGAAAAGGAATATCAAACAGAGTCCAATTGAGCTAAAAATTTACGGTGATTTTTTATGAACCAGAAGGAGCCCCCAAAGAAAAAGAGTTGGGCCAGAAGAGCCACGAGGCCTCCACAAGGGTGGAGGGCGTGCCCTACCCCAAAGAAAAAGAGTTGGGCCAGAAGAGCCACGAGGCCTCCACAAGGGTGGAGGGCGCGCCCTACCCCCCCGGGCGCGCCCTCCGACCTTGTGGTTGACTCGTGGACCCCCCTGACTTGTTCCCGACGCCAAAAGTTCCTATAAATATAGAAACCCCTAGAAATAAACCTAGATCGGGAGTTTTGCCACTGCATGCCTCTGTAGCCACCAAAAACCAATCGCGGCCCTGTTCCGGCACCTTGCCGGAGGGGGAAATCATCACCGGTGGCCATCTTCATCATCCCGACGCTCTTCATGATGAGGAAGGAGTAGTTCACCACTGGTACACATCGGTGCTAAACAAACGGTTTTTAACCCCTTTCTGCGACGACATTTGGAACCGTCGCCAAGTGAGTGTGGGCGATAGGGGGGTCCTTCCCACACGACCCATAAACCGTTGGGGATATGCCCTCCTGGCACACACGCTCGGCAAAATGAGGTCGTGTGCGACCGGCGAGCACTCAAATACAGAGATACGTACAGTACTGCTCAAAAAAATTATACAGGCGAAATCATTTCCGGCCGTAAGTACATCCCACACAGTCAGTCATCACTAAACGTTTCCGTTCGTATATACATCCCACACAGTCACTACAAGGAAAATGTTTGTGCAAGGTGGCATAACGCAAACAGTTTTGAAGAGAATGTCGTGTGTGATTGTTCATTGATCCAACACGGTTTATTCCTAGAAACTGTGTGCGTTGCCTGAGGTCATCGCCCATGGTGTTTTCTCATTAACCGTTTGCAATAGGAAAACCCAATTAGCAAGCTAATTGACCAATTAGTGGGCTAATTGCCCTATTATTAATAATCCATTTACTAATCTAATTGACATTCATATTAAGCACATAATATATTCCATTTCCATATTAAGGAAGCATGATTTCATAATTGAAATACATCGGAGTACAACATGATATAGCTTCAGCACTCAGCTACCCCATTACACAACTACACCAGCAGCAAGTTTCACATACATCTAGAACCTTTCGAAATTAGCATCATAGACGGTACATAGAGAGATGCATCTCATCTGGAAAACTGCTGAAGCGGAAGGCGAATATTGAGCCTTCATTCATGTTGAAGGTCTTTGCAACTTTAGGCCAGTGCCTGTGGATGATTGACCGTCCATCCTTCGACCTCTTCAGGAACACTTCAATATTGAACTGTGGGTGTTGTATGAAAAATTTCCTTGCCTCCTGACCACAGAGGTGGTTTGAGAGGTAATCATCAGTGAACCATGAAAACAAGGATGTGCATAAATATCTTCTCTATATTGGAAACGGGGCAAAGGAATAAAAAAGGGCAAGGTATAATAGTTAGTACCATCTTGTAAACCTCAGTGCTTCCCATTGTTTCCCTGCAACACATATAAGGTAGTTAGTCATCAGGTTAAGTAAGGGTTCACATGCTATCAGTAAAATATGTTGATGAAAAATAAGCACATTGCAGATTCATCAGATTAATTCAAGCCACATGGAAAACCCATTTATCCAAAACCAGGCATGATTAAGAACTAGGAAATATATCACTTGTATATGTTTCTCATGTATTAAGTGCAGCCAAATTCGATTTATTCCTCACATGGTATACAATAACAGAATGCAGCCACAACAATTGAACATCGCATTGCAGAATTGAACCAAACAGTTAACTAAACACCACAACAAATGAACCAAACGTTAACTGAGCACCACATTGCACAATATAACATACTCCTAATAGAAGATCAGATAGTTAACCAAACCAAGCATGCTTAACAACTTGGAAATATAGCAATTGTATTTGTTTATCATGTATTTAGTATAGCCAAATTTGATTTATTCCTCACATGGTATACAATAACAGAATGTAGCCACAACAATTGAACATCGCATTGCAGAATTGAACCAAGCAGTTAACTAAACACCACAACAAATGAACAAAATGTTAACTGAGCATCACATTGCACAATATAACATACTCCTAATAGAAGATCAGACAGTTAACCAAACCAAGCATGCTTAACAACTTGGAAATATAGCAATTGTATTTGTTTCTCATGTATTTAGTACAGCCAAATTCGATTTATTCCTCACATGGTATACAATAACAGAATGCGGCCACAACAATTGAACATCGCATTGCAGAATTGAACCAAGTAGTTAACTAAACACCACAACAAGTGAACCAAGCCACAACAAATGAACCAAGTAGTTAACTAAACACCAATTGAACAATATAACATACTCCTAATAGAAGATCAGACAGTTAACCAAACCAAGCATGCTTAACAACTTGGAAATATTGCACCCCTGAAGAATTGAACATCACATTTGCAGAATTGAACCAAGCAGTTAATTGAACACCACATTGCACGACATATAGAACATATACACTATAGCAGAAGATTGCATGGTAAAAGTAGATAGCACAATTCACTAGAACTAGATGATACCCCGTGCGTTGCTGCGGGCCAGAAATGCGAAGATCCATATTCATACAACTATAGAGACAAAACAATTAAAGATATTGAGCAACATGGGAATATAAAGAAAAATATTTTCTGGGTGCCTTGTGGATTGCTGCAGACTCAAAAAGAATACCATACATATGTCTTAGATACATAGGAAACAATTCTATGATTCCAGATAAACAAAGTGGTTCAAATACTGAATAAATGTGGCTCGGTGTTAATTTCTCTTGATTCATCGCACCCTCCATATCAAAAATCGTTCTTGTCAATTGAAAGTTTTCTGTTATCTACAAAGAAAATAAAGTTTTGGTTAGAAACTTGGAATTGATACAAATAACAACAATAATTAATTTGGAACTGCATGATTGATGCAAGCGCAAATAAATCACCCGCATAAGAAACTATGAGATAAAATTAGTCCTGATCCCTAGTACTCCAGGTGAAATATCATCCTCATCAATAATGTGAACAATTTTTATTATGTATAAAAAGGGAAGTTCATTTAGATACTTGGAATCATCATAGCCAACTGCATACTTTAAACAATGTGGAATTGACTTAATAACAACAATCATGCATATATTATATGTTAGTATTATTAAAAAACTAAGTAAAACTAACTAAAGCACGACATACCCTAAAGCATTGAGAAATTACATTGAACACCAAAATTGCACATAGAACCTCCAACAAATTAGTGAGAAAAAAGTATTAATTCAGTTAAAGGGTTTTACAAAAAAATAATGAATGGGTGGCCATGTTGACTGCAAGGAACTGCAGGCAAAATAATCCCTCTGCTGCACAGAGACATATATATTATCAAATAGCAATCAAACACATGTGTAAGACAAATGAATTTTTAAACTCACACTGTATAATCTATAATGATATATATTGACTTAGACCCAGATGAAAGAGCATCTTCATTGCTGAAAAGGCATGAGAAATTAAAAGACATGTATTTGCAATCAAACACTTGCATGAGACAAATGAAAAAAAAATCATAATCACATGTATAGTCTAAACTGATATCTGCTACTTCATAACAGGGAGTATCTTATGTCCTAGTGAAAGAGCATCTCCATGAAATCCATGTGGGAGCACATGGAGCTCATAACCTGGACCTGACTGTCTGATGCATGTGATGCAGATTGCAGAATAGGGACTGGGAAGTGACCGGAAAGGAAGAATCAGAACGACCGACCAAACAGAAGCAGTTTAACGATGTTATTCGAATGTCAGCGCGGAGGTGCTAACCTGATAAGCTGATGTGCTAGCACCAAAGGTGGAGTCCGTTGAAATCCGATTTGATTGTGTCAGATTCCCCACTTCTCCTTGTCGTTGATGGCGGCCGCTGGAGCGCGGATGCATCTCAACGGTTGTGCGTTCATCGAAGATCTTGGATTCTGGGCGTCTGGTAATGGAACGGCGACCCATCCTGTGTTCCCACAATCAGAGAGACATCGGATGTGAATCTAGGAAAACCAACTAGCGTGAGGGAGGCGGTTCGGAGCAGAGCAACGGCTTGCACAACGATGTGTCTTCCCCGGCGATGTGGGTGGTCGGCAACGGAACCGCGAGCACTGACCGGAGGGGCATCGGAAAGAGGCAAACCAGTGATGGTGCGGGGGGAATCCTCTAGGAGAATCGTATCACACACGGGTTTGTAGACGCGGGGGCAATGGCCGCACAATTTAATATAGCTTTTTCTTCCCGTAACGGAGGGCGACGTAATGAGGGGCGATTAATGGTGCGATTTCATGTGCAATTGCGTTGCGTCTGGGATAGGTTCGCTCGCGGCAGCGGAAGAGATAGCGGCAGGGATGACAGTCATAGCGGAGAAGATGAACGTGAGCGAAATACTGCGGCGGCTGACACCCATGGGGTATACAACCCACATACCACATATTGACTTGATAGCGCAGCAAAAACCAACGGGCTACACAGCCCACGCTACTCATCTTGGGCAGCCCATTTCCACTAATAGGCGGTTTCGTACAGCCCAAGCGCTGGAAACGGGAACGCAGCGAGAGTCAGTGCATAGACATCTGATTGCGTCCATACTTGATCCACTGGCCAACAATAACTGCGGTGACGTGGCTGCGCGAGAAGGTAAGAAAATCAGCTAGTGGGTGGCTCCTATTTAGATATAGAAGATTTGTTAAGGAAAGGCATTAGCTAGCAAACTGAACATGGGTCCTTATAGTGAGCTAATAAGACAAGCTACTCCTCATTGTCGGAGATATCGATGACGATTGGCTCCTTGGACATGGAAGAGGGCGAGGCCTCCTCATTGTGGGTGCCCTCGTTGTAGTGGTGAGTTGCCTGAGCCACTCCGGGCACCAACCTGCTGGCTCTCGAGATGAGGTAAGCACGCGCACGCTGAGTAAACACCTCGTAGTCTTCGTCGAAGGCACCGACGGTGGCCTTGAGAAAACACCATGAACTGTCGTTTAAAGCAGCCAACCGCGTCACGGCGTCGACGCGCGAGGCTTCAATGGTGGCCTCGACGGCGAGGTGCTCCTCCAAGATCTGGGGGTCGACACGAATGGCAGCCATCGCGACCTCATCCGCGCGTGCGACTGTGATTTGCTTCTCCGCTGCCAAATGCTCCTTGAGGTCCTGGCTATACTGCATGCACCATGGCTTAGGCCGGCGCTTATTTGGTGGAGGGGTCGGTGATTTGGGTGGAAGGTGTCGCGCTCGCGCCGAAGGTCGGGGCATGTGGGATGTGGAAGGAGGAGGAGGATGGGGGTCGGGAGTGGATTACCTGCCTGGATAGGCGAGGCCGAGCAGCGTGAAGGAGGGTCGCCGGCGAGGAGGCGGCGGTGCTACAAGCAAGGAGTGAAGGTTTCAACTTGGAAAGGAAGGCGGAAACAGGGGAAATGTGGCTTTTGGTAAGGGGGAGGGGCGGGGAGGTAGATATTTCCGCGCAAGCCGAAAATTTGGAATCGCTTCAGCGAAAAAACTAGCGCGCAAAGTGTCATCAGACACGGTCCCTTATTCAGAGCGGGCTGTGGACTGTAGCCGTCGCACCTTCTCGCGTAAGCCGTATGCGTACTATACTCCAACGGTGCTCCAAGATATTTTGTGGTGCATCTCACATGGTTGGTTATAATAAACTGTGTGGGATCTACTTGATTTTTCGTCTTGATTTGAATTACATAATGGGGTCACAGCGGCCATGGATGGTGTTTGAATTGCTAGACCTTTTATCTGCAGTGATCCTAAAAGAATTGGAATTATTCAGGGTTCGTTTGGACATTTTTATGCATTAAGTGAGTTTTCAATGCATTTATGTGCATAATTCAAATTTGAACTACATGCACATGCTCCAGTGCATATAAATTGGTTGAAAAATCAAATCTTTGTCCTTGGGTGCATGCTTAGGTCCCATGCAAGAAATGGGAATGAATGTCAAACACCCTGCCACCGTCACTCGGTCGCAAACATTGAGATACCTGGTTTTTAAATTCTAGTAAATCCAAAACTCATCTGAAATTCATGAAACTTGGCATGCTATCATGGAGCGGCATAAACATGCCGTGGTAATTTTTTTGTCCCATTTGGGGTAGGTTTGGGTATATACTTCTCACAACCAGCTTGATGGTTTCGGTAGGGAACGCCCCACCTTTGGGGATGAAACGATATCCATTGCCTCTTATTGCTTTTAAAAATGTTCTCGTGTCATCATAGAACAACAGGAGTGTTGTGTTATTTTTTGTGATTTTCAGGGTTCGTTTGGACATTTTTATGCATTAAGTGAGTTTTCAATGCATTTATGTGCATAATTCAAATTTGTACATGCACATGCTCCAGTGCATATAAATTGGTTGAAAAATCAAATATGTGTCCTTGGGTGCATGCCTAGGTCCCATGCAAGAAATGGGAATGAATTTCAAACACCGGGGTACCGTTGATTGCCGGCAAAACATTGAGATGCCTGGTTTTTAAATTCTAGTAAATCCAAAACTCGTCTGAAATTCATGAAACTTGGCATGCTATCATGGAGCAGCATCAACATGTCATGATAAATTTTTTGTCCCATTTGGGGCAGGTTTGGGTATATGCTTCTCACAAACCGGAGCTTCTGACAACAAACATGATGGTTTCGGTAGGGAACGCCCCACCTTTGGGGACGAAACGATATCCATAGCCTCTTATGGCTTTCAAAAATTTTCTCGTGTCAACATAGAACAACAGGAGTGTTGTGTTATTTTTTGTGATTTTTTGGGGTTCGTTTGGACATTTTTATGCATTAAGTGAGTTTTCAATGCATTTATGTGCATAATTCAAATTTGAACTACATGCACATGCTCAAGTGCATATAAATTGGTTGAAAAATCAAATCTGTGTCCTTGGGTGCATGCTTAGGTCCCATGCAAGAAATGGGAATGAATTTCAAACAATAGGGCGCCGTTGATTGCCGGCAAAACATTGAGATGCCTGGTTTTTAAATTCTAGTAATCCAAAACTCGTCTGAAATTCATGAAACTTGGCATGCTATCATGGAGCGGCATCAACATGCCGTGGTAAATTTCTTGTCCCATTTGGGGCAGGTTTGGGTATATGCTTCTCACAAACCAGAGCTTCTCACAATAAGCATGATGGTTTCGGTAGGGAACGCCCCACCTTTGAGGACGAAACGATATCCATTGCCTCTTATTGCTTTCAAAAAAATTCTCGTGTCAACATAGAACAACAGGAGTGTTGTGTTATTTTTTGTGATTTTTCAGGGTTCGTTTGGACATTTTTATGCATTAACTGAGTTTTCAATGCATTTATGTGCATAATTAAAATTTGAACTACATGCACATGCTCCAGTACATATAAATTGGTTGAAAAATCAAATCTGTGTCCTTGGGTGCATGCTTAGGTCCCATGCAAGAAATGGGAATGAATTTCAAACAATAGGGCGCCGTTGATTGCCGGCAAAACATTGAGATGCCTGGTTTTTAAATTCTAGTAAATCCAAAACTCGTCTAAAATTCATGAAACTTGGCATGCTATCATGGAGCGGCATCAACATGCCGTGGTAAATTTTTTGTCCCATTTGGAGCAGGTTTGGGTATATGCTTCTCACAAACCAGAGCTTCTCACAACAAGCATGATGGTTTCGATAGGGAACATCCCACCTTTGGGGACGAAACGATTTCCATTGCCTCTTATTGCTTTCAAATTTTTTCTCGTGTCAACATAGAACAACAGGAGTGTTGTGTCAATTTTTGTGATTTTTAGGGGTTCGTTTGGACATTTTTATGCATTAAGTGAGTTTTCAATGCATTTATGTGCATAATTCAAATTTGAACTACATGCACATGCTCCAGTGCATATAAATTGGTTGAAAAAACAAATCTGTGTCCTTGGGTGCATGCAAGAAATGGGAATGAATTTCAAACACCAGGGCACCGTTGATTGCCGGCAAAACGTTGAGATACTTTGTTTTTAAATTCTAGTAAATCTAAAACTCGTCTGAAATTCATGAAACTTGGCATGCTATCATGGAAGGGCACCCGACATGCTGTGGTATTTTTCGTGTCAATTTTGGGAGAAGGCGCACTCGAATAATGACAGCCAACAAAGGCATTTTCAAAAAAATAGGTGCCACTTTAATATCTCAAACGTTTGTATAATTCAAACCGTGTGCGTTCGGTTAACCATTCATGTGACGCCACGTGTCTTGGTTTTAATGGCTATAGGAGGTGCCATGTGGACAGCTTCTTGACTGAACGGGAGGCGTGCGAGTGCAGTCCGGTGCGCAGGCTCACCGGGAAGCGTACAAGCTGTTCAACGTGGGATCTGTGCATCTCTTCAACGCAAACGGTTTAGATTACAGTATGCAAATTAAAGCCAGACTTCGGTGCTAAGCCAAGAGACACTGCGATTTGTCAAAATATGCAGCTAAAAATCAATAGCACTATCTATTTTTTGCAACTAAAATTCAGTAATTAAGCTTAGATTTCATTCCTACTAGAGATCAAGCTGTCGTTCTCATCGGGAAGCGAGATAGCCTTGGACCGCCGCCCGCCTTGCTCCCACTGGTCTATATTAATGGCGCCGCCGAGCGGCTGCACCCCCCCATCCTCGCCACACACACAATTCCTCTCTCTCCGCCCGCATCCTCGACGCCGCTCTGAGTCCTCAAAGCCGTTAGTGTACGAGGATGCCGCCGAAGCGCCCCATCGGAGGGAGTGGCGACGCCGGGGCTGCTGAAGCACCGGAGCATGGCGTGAATATGGAGATAGAGGTTTCTGTCCCCGCTGACGAGGTGGAGAACGAGGCTGCCAACAAGCAGAGGCGGGTCGAGAAAGAACCGCAAGCGACTCCAGCAGGCCTAGACTTCATCAACAACCTCCCCGATGATATGTTGATAGTCATCATATCCTTCCTCCCAATCAAATATCGGGCGAGGACAGTCGCCCTTTCCCGGCGGTGGCGCACCCTATGGCTCCGCACCCCTGTCGACCTCCTCGACGCCCACAAGCTCTGCCATGGCTATCACCAAAGCTTGGATGCGTTCTCCCAGATCCTCGGCAGTCACGATGGCCCAATCAAAGGCCCTATCACGGGCAAGTTCTGTTCCAATGGAAAGGACCGAGCCAAGCTTGACGAGTGGTTCCGATCCCGCGCCATAGATCAGCTCGAGAAGCTAAGTTATAATGATGGGCATATGCGCTTGCTGCTAACATCCGCGCTCCGCTTCGCGCCCACGCTGCGCCTCGCCAAGTTCATGAACTACCATCCCCCCTTAATGACGCGCCCGCTCTTTTTCTACCACGACTAAAGCACCTCGAGCTCGTCGTCGTCCGCATCCCAAAGGATGACATGGAGCGCCTGCTCCGCGGCTGTACTGCACTCGAGTTCCTTCGTCTTCAGGCGATGAATTGCTTGAGTACCTTGCACATCACCTCCAGGACTCTCCGGACTATTTATGTGTGTTGCTGGTGCTGCAACGAGAGATCACAAAAGGTGGACCACAATATGGTCATCCAGGACACATCTTCACTTGAGAGATTACTTGTAGTTGATCAACAAGGTCCAACAAGAATCAATGTCATTTCTGCGCCAAAATTGGAAGTGGTGGGCTACTCGTCTGTCAAATACTACAACTTTCAGGTACAACAGTCGCCTTATATACCTCTCCTTCTTAATATCAACCTTATTTCTAGTTTTGAAGATGTATCTTCGTCTCATCAAGCGAAGCTTCACCCAGACTCTGGGCACATTGAAGGTCTTGCCACTAGAATCTGTCGGCCCCAACCTAGACCAAGTTCTCAGTTGCCTGAGATGCTTTCCATGCCTGAAGAAGCTGTATATCAAGGTGATGTTCCTTTCCTGTTAAATGTTAACCATAAGGGAGTTCAATTTTTTGCACCTTTTCCCAAGTTTACAATGACAATGTACTACGATTTCTGAAGGAATTTTGGAGGATTTTAGGACATACACCCCCACCCCATATTGGTTGCTTCATTCATATGGTTACAGTCGTCCATAAGCATTTCTCCTTTGGATTCATCTGTACTAGTTTTCTTAGGGAATTTTTCATACAATCCAACCTCTTGTGAAGAAGGCTACATGTTTCTAGATTGTAAATGCTCATGTTAATCATGCCAAATCGAAGATGGCACATTGGTGCATTTTACAAATCCTGCAAACCAAATGGGCGTGTAGCAGTGTTCAAAGCTGCATGTAGGCACTAACACGTTCTCTTCTTTTGCAGATAATAATAGGCCCGGAGGTGGATAACGTTTATAACGACAATCACATCGAATGCCTGGATCTACATCTCTCAAATATTACTTTGAACTCCTACCGAGGGACCTTACCGGAGATTACACTCGCCAGGTTCTTTCTTGCCACAGCAAAGGTGCTGAGGGTACTGAGGTTGAACACGGATTTAATTAGGAAAGATCAATGGTATGATTATCAGAGCCGGCAAGTACTGTGGAATGGAAGTGCCTCCAAAAATGCCAAACTTCGTATTGGAAGAGCATATGGCAAAGCAATTGGAAGTTATTGTGTCAAACCCATACATGACTTGTCAGCAGCTGATCCCTTTTCAGAAATGACGCAGCTTGCAATGTTTGAATTTGGGCGTTGTAATCTTTCAATTTGAACCTTGCAATATTTATGGTATTTGTTATATTGAACCGTTTTTGTTCTCTTGTCTCAACGCAAACAGTTCATCTGGGTGAACGGCATGTCGTACATCGCACACACCTTGATCTGGCTGACCATTTCTTTTGTGTTGCCTAATCACAAACAGTTCATCTGAGTGAACTGTATGCTGTACATCGCACACACCTTGATCTGGCTGACCATTCCTTTTGTGTTGCCTAATCACATACAGTTCATCCGAGTGAACCGTATGCTGTACATCGCACACGCCTTCATCTGGCTGCCCGTTTCTTTTGTTCCCCCTCATCGAAAACGGTTAATTGAACTGAATCGTATGCCCTGAATCGCAGACGCAACTAAAATCTGAACCGTGTTTGATGCATCCGTCATCGCAAACATTTTGTGCATTTTTTGACAGTTTTTTTACACCACCGTTTGCGATTATTGCATCGCACACAGTTTCATCGAAGGGTCTCTGATCATACTGTCGCGTTAGCAGCATCCTGCAGTAGTGCACCCTCGGGGCCGAGGGTATGTACCAGTAGCTATGTGTTTGATCTCTCTCTCTCTCTCTCTCTCTCTCTCTCTCTCTCTCGTGTTCTTGATCTGGCACGATCTTGATGTACTGCGAGCTTTGCTATTATAGTTGGATCTTATGATGTTTCTGCCCTTCTACCTTCTTGTAATGGGTTGAGTTTTCCCTTTGAGGTTATCTTATCGGATTGAGTCTTTAGGGATTTGAGAACACTTGATGTATGTCTTGCATGTGCTTATCTGTGGTGACAATAGGATATTCACCTGATCTACTTGATGTATGTTTTGGTGATCAACTTGGGGGTTCAGTGACCTTGTGAACTTATGCATAGGGGTTTGCACACGTTTTCATCTTGACTCTCCGGTAGAAACTTTGGGGAACTCTTTGAAGTTCTTTGTGTTGGTTTGAATAGATGAATCTGAGATTGTGTGATGCATATCGTATAATCAAAACCGCGAATACTTGTGGTGACATTGGAGAATCTAGGTGACATTAGGGTTTTGGTTGATGTGTATCTTAAGGTGTTATTTTAGTACGAACTCTAGGGCTGTTTGCCACACTTATAGGAATAGCCCAATAGATCGATCAGAAAGAATAACTTTGAGGTGGTTTCGTACCCTACAATAATCTCTTCGTTTGTTCTCCGCTATTAGTGACTTTGGACTGACTCTTTGTTGCATGTTGAGGGATTGTTATATGATCTAATTATGTTATCATTGTTGTGAGAATTGCACTCGTGAAAGTATGAACCCTAGTCCCTGCTACGAAGCATTGCAATACCGTTTTTGTTCACTTTTGTTACTAGTTACCTTGCTGTTTTTATAATTTCGTATTACAAAAACCTATATCTACCATCCATATTACACTTGTATCACCATCTCTTCGCCGAACTAGTGCACCTATACATTTTACCATTGTATTGGGTGTGTTGGGGACACAAGAGACTCTTTGTTATTTGGTTGCAGGGTTGTTTGAGAGAGACCATCTTCATCCTACGCCTCCCAAGGATTGATAAATCTTAGGTCATCTTCTACCTCTTGAGCATGCGTTGGTTTTCCCTTGAAGAGGAAAGGGTGATGCAGCAAAGTAGCGTAAGTATTTCCCTCAGTTTTTGAGAACCAAGGTATCAATCCAGTAGGAGACTACACGCAAATCCCTAGTACCTGCACAAACAAATAAGAACCTTGCAACCAACGCGATAAAGGGGTTGTCAATCCCTTCACGGCCACTTGCAAAAGTGAGATCTGATAAAGATAATAAGATAAATATTTTTGGTATTTTTGTTGTATAGATTGAAAAGTAAAGATTGCAAAATAAACGGCGACAGAAATAGCACATTGGCGGGAGATTAATATGATGGAAGATAGACCCGGGGGCCATAGGTTTCACTAGTGGCTTCTCTCAAGATAGCAAATTCTACGGTGGGTGAACAAATTACTGTCGAGCAATTGATAGAAAAGCGCATAGTTATGAGAATATCTAGGCTTGATCATGAACATAGGCATCACGTCCGTGACAAGTAGACCGAAATGATTCTGCATCAACTACTATTACTCCACACATCGACCGCTATCCAGCATGCATCTAGAGTATTAAGTTCGTAAGAACAGAGTAACGCATTAGGCAAGATGACATGATGTAGAGGGATAAACTCAAGCAATATGATATAAACCCCATCTTTCTATCCTTGATGGCAACAATACAATACGTGCCTTGCTGCCCCTGCTGTCGCTGGGAAAGGACACCGCGAGATTGAACCCAAAGCTAAGCACTTCTCCCATTGCAAGAAAGATCAATCTAGTAGGCCAAACCAAACTGATAATTCGAAGAGACTTGCAAAGATATCAAATCATGCATATAAGAATTCAAAGAAGAATCAAATATTGTTCATAGATAATCTTGATCATAAACCCACAATAATCGGATCTCGACAAACACACCGCAAAAAGTATTACATCGAATAGATCTCCAAGAGAATCGAGGAGAACTTTGTATTGAGATCCAAAGAGAGAGAAGAAGCCATCTAGCTAATAACTATGGACCAGAAGGTCTGTGGTAAACTACTCACACATCATTGGAGAGGCTATGGTGTTGATGTAGAAGCCCTCCGTGATCGATTCCCCCTCCGGTAGAGCATCGAAAAAGGCCCCAAGAAGGGATCTCATGGGTACAGAAGGTTGCGGCGATGGAAATAGGGTTTCGTGGTGCTCCTGGATGTTTTCAGGGTATATGAGTATATATAGGCGAAAGAAGCAGATCGGGGGAGCCACGAGGGGGCCACGAGGGTGGGGGCGCGCCTACCCCCTCGGCGCGCCTCCCTGCCTCGTGGCCGCCTCGTTGCTTCCTTGACGTCCACTCCAAGTCTCCTGGATTGCGTTTGTTCCAAGAACGATCCTCGCCAAGGTTTCATTCTGTTTGGATTCCGTTTGATATTCCTTTTCTGCGAAACACTGAAATTGGCAAAAACAACAATTTGTTGGAAATATACCCTAGATGCAATAATAAATAGGTTATTATTATATTTCCTTGTTCATGATAATCGTTTATTATCCATGCTAGAATTGTATTGATAGGAAACTCAGATACATGTGTGGATACATAGACAACACCATGTCCCTAGTAAGCCTCTAGTTGACTAGCTCGTTGATCAATAGATGGTTACGGTTTCCTGACCATGGACATTGGATGTCGTTGATAACGGGATCACATCATTAGGAGAATGATGTGATGGACAAGACCCAATCCTAAGCCTAGCACAAGATCGTATAGTACGTTTGCTCAGAGTTTTTCTAATGTCAAGTATCATTTCCTTAGACCATGAGATTGTGCAACTCCCGGATACCGTAGGAATGCTTTGGGTGTACCAAACGTCACAACGTAACTGGGTGGCTATAAAGGTGCACTACAGGTATCTCCGAAAATGTCTGTTGGGTTGGCACGAATCGAGACTGGGATTTGTCACTCCGTGTAAACGGAGAGGTATCTCTGGGCCCACTCGGTAGGACATCATCATAATGTGCACAATGTGACCAAGGAGTTTATCACGGGATGATGTGAGTTACGGAACGAGTAAAGAGACTTGCCGGTAACGAGATTGAACAAGGTATCGGGACACCGACGATCGAATCTCGGGCAAGTAACATACCGATTGATAAAGGGAATTGTATACGGGATTGATTGAATCCCCGACATCGTGGTTCATCCGATGAGATCATCGTGGAACATGTGGGAGCCAACATGGGTATCCAGATCCCGCTATTGGTTATTGGCCGGAGAACGTCTCGGTCATGTCTGCATGGTTCCCGAACCCGTAGGGTCTACACACTTAAGGTTCGATGACGCTAGGGTTATAGGGAAAGTATGTACGTGGTTACCGAATGTTGTTCGGAGTCCTGGATGAGATCCCGGACGTCACGAGGAGTTCCGGAATGGTCCGGAGGTAAAGATTTATATATGGGAAGTCCTGTTTTGGTCACCGGAAAAGTTTCGGGTGCTATCGGTAATGTACCGGGACCACCGGGAGGGTCCCGGGGGTCCACCAGGTGGGGCCACCAGCCCCAGAAGGCTGCGTGGGCTAAGTGTGGGAGGGGACCAGCCCCAGGTGGGCTGGTGCGCCCCCCACCAAAGCCCAAGGCGCAGGGAGAGTGGGAGGGGGCAAACCCTAGGTCCAGATGGGCCTTAAGGCCCACCCTAGTGGCGCCCCCCTCTCTTCCCCCCTTGGCCGCCCCCTAGATGGGATCTAGGGCTGGCCGCCACCCCTTGGGGTGGGAACCCTAGAGGGGGCACAGCCCCCTCCCCCCTATATATAGTTGAGGTTTGGGGCTACCCAAGACACGAGAACGTCTCTCTTTAGGTGCAGCCCTACCCCTCTCCCTCCTCCTCCTCTCCCGCGGTGCTTGGCGAAGCCCTGCGGGATTGCCACGCTCCTCCACCACCACCACGCCGTCGTGCTGCTGCTGGACGGAGTCTTCCCCAACCTCTCCCTCTCTCCTTGCTGGATCAAGGCGTGGGAGACGTCACAGGGCTGCACGTATGTTGAACGCGGAGGCACCGTTCTTCGGTGCTTAGATCGGAATCAACCGCGATCTGAATCACTACGAGTACGACTCCTTCATCCGCGTTCTTGCAACGCTTCCGCATCGCGATCTACAAGGGTATGTAGATGCACTCTCCTTCCCCTCGTTGCTAGATTACTCCATAGATTGATCTTGGTGATGCGTAGAAAATTTTGAATTTCTGCTACGTTCCCCAACACAATTTGCATTGGGCCTTCGGTTAGTAGGTTAGTCCCAAAAATAATATAAAAGTGCATAATAAAGCCCATTAAACATCCAAAATAGATAATATAATAGCATGGAACAATAAAAAATTATAGATACGTTGGAGACATATCAAGCATCCCCAAGCTTAATTCCTGCTCGTCCTCGAGTAGGTAAATGATAAAAATAGAATTTTTGATGTGGAATGCTACCTAACATAATTTTCTATGTAATTTTCTTTATTGTGGCATGAATGTTCAGATCCGAAAGATTCAAGATAAAAGTTTAATATTGACATAAAAATAACAATACTTCAAGCATACTAACTAAGCAATTATGTCTTCTTAAAATAACATAGCCAAAGAAAGCTCATCCCTACAAAATCATATAGTTTGGCCATGCTTCATTTTCGTCACACAAAAATGCTCTCATCATGCACAACTCCGATGACAAGGCAAGAAATTGTTTCATACTTTAGTATTTATCAAACTTTTTCAACTTTCACGCAATACATGAGCGTGAGCCATGGACATAGCACTATGGGTGGAATAGAATATAATGATGGGGGTTGTGTGGAGAAGACAAAAAAGGAGAAAGTCTCACATTGACGCGGCTAATCAATGGGCTAGGGAGATGCCCATCAATTGATGTCAATGCAAGGAGTATGGATTGCCATGCAATGGATGGACTAGAGCTATAAATGTATGAAAGCTCAACAAAAGAAACTAAGTGGGTGTGCATCCAACTTGCTTGCTCACGAAGACCTAGGGCATTTGAGGAAGCCCATGGTTGGAATATACAAGCCAAGTTCTATAATGAAAAATTCCCACTAGTATATGAAAGTGAGAAAATAAGAGACTCTCTATCATAAGGATCATGGTGCTACTTTGAAGCACAAGTGTGGAAAAGGGATAGTAGCATTGTCCCTTTTATTCTTTTTTTGGGCCTTTCTTTTTTTGGCCTTTGCTTTTTTTATTTGGCCTTTTTTATGGGACAATGCTCTATTAATGATGATCATCACACTTCTATTTATTTACAACTCAATGATTACAACTCGATACTAGAACAAAATATGACTCTATATGAGTGCCTCCGGCGGTGTACCGGGATGGGCAATGAATAAAGAGTGACATGTATGATAAATTATGCATGGTGGCTTTGCCACAAATACGATGTCAACTACATGGTCATGCAAGGCAATATGACAATGATGAAGCGTGTCATAATAAATGAAACGGTGGAAAGTTGCATGGCAATATATCTCGGAATGGCTATGGAAATGCCATAATAGGTAGGTATGGTGGCTGTTTTGAGGAAGATATAAGGAGTTTTATGTGTGATAGAGCGTATCATATCATGGGGTTTGGATGCACTGGCGAAGTTTGCACCAACTCTCAAGGTGAGAAAGGGCAATGCACGGTACCGAAGAGGCTAGCAATGATGGAAAGGTGAGAGTGCGTATAATCCATGGACTCAACATTAGTCATAAAGAACTCACATACTTATTGCAAAAATCTATTAGTCATCAAAAACCAAGCATTACGCGCATGCTCCTAGGGGGATAGATTGGTAGGAAAATACCATTGCTCGTCCCCGACCGCCACTCATAAGGATGACAATCAAGGAATACCTCATGTTTCAAATTTGTCACACAACGGTTACCATACGTGCATGCTACGGGACTTGCAAACTTCAACACAAGTATTTCTCAAATTCACAATTACTCAACTAGCACAACTTTAATATCACGATCTTCATGTCTCAAAACAATCATCAAGTATCAAACTTCTCATAGTATTCAATGCGCTTTATATGAAAGTTTTTATTATACCCATATTGGATGCCTATCATATTAGGAGTAATTTTATAGCCAAAGCAAATTACCATGCTGTTCTAAAGGACTCTCAAAATAATATAAGTGAAGCATGAGAGATCAATAATTTCTATAAAATAAAACCACCACCGTGCTCTAAAAGATATAAGCGAAGCACTAGAGCAAAATTATCTAGCTCAAATGATATAAGTGAAGCACATAGAGTATTCTAATAAATTCCGATTCATGTGTGTCTCTCCAAAAGGTGTGTACGGCAAGGATGATTGTGGTAAACTAAAAAGAAAAGGCTCAAATCATACAAGACTTTCCAAGCAAAACACATATCATGTGGTGAATAAAAATATAGCATCAAGTAAAGTTACCGATAGACGAAGACGAAAGAGGGGATGCCTTCTGGGGCATCCCCAAGCTTAGGCTTTTGGTTGTCCTTGAATTTTACCTTGGGGTGCCTAGGTCATTCCCAAGCTTAGGCTCTTGCCACTCCTTATTCCATAATCCATCAAATCTCTACCCAAAACTTGAAAACTTCACAACACAAAACTCAACAGAAAATCTCATGAGCTCCGTTAGTGTAAGAAAACAAACCACCACATTAAGGTGCTGTAATGAACTCATTCTTTATTTCTATTGGTGTTAAACCTACTGTATTCCAACTTCTCTATGGTTCATACCCCCCGATACTAGCCATAGATTCATCAAAATAAGCAAACAACACACGAAAAACAGAATCTGTCAAAAACAGAACAGTCTGTAGTAATCTGTATCAAACGCAAACTTCTGGAACTCCGAAAGTTCTACCAAAATAGGAAGACCTATATAATTTGATTATTGATCTACTGCAATTGGAATCAGTATTTTATCACTTTCTGGTGATTTTTAACAATTGTTTTCGTGAGCAGAAAGTTTCTGTCTTTTTCAGCAAGATCAAATAATTATCACCCAAGAAGATCCTATAAGTTTTACTTGGCACAAACACTAATTAAAACATAAAACCACATCTAACCAGAGGCTAAATCAATTATTTATTAATAAAAAGGAACAAAAAGCAAGGAACAAAAATAAAATTGGGTTGCCTCCTAAGAAGAGCTATCGTTTAACGCCCCTAGCTAGGCATGAAAACAAGAATAGATCTAGGTATTGCCATCTTTGGTATGCAATCCATAAGTGGCTCTCATAATGGATTTATAAGGTAATTTAATTTTATTTCTAGGAAAGTGTTCCATGCCCTTCCTTAACAGAAATTGGAATCTAATATTTCCTTCTTTCATATCAATAATTGCACCAATCGTTCTAAGGAAAGGTCTCCAAGAATAATAGGACATGTAGGATTGCAATCTATATCTAGAACAATGAAATCTACGGGCACATAATTCCTATTTGCAACAATAAGAACATCATTAATCCTTCCCATAGGTTTCTTAATGGTGGAATCCGCAAGATGCAAGTTTAAAGAACAATCATCAAATTCACGGAAACCTAGCACATCACACAAAGTTTTTGGAATCGTGGAAACACTAGCACCCAAATCACACAAAGCATAGCATTCATGATCTTTGATATTAATTTTAATAGTAGGTTCCCACTCATCATAGAGTTTTCTAGGTATATAAACTTCTAATTCAAGCTTTTCTTCATAAGATTGCATTAAAGCATCAATGATATGTTTGGTAAAAGTTTTATTTTGACTATAGGCATGAGGAGAATTTAGCACGGATTACAACAAGGAAATACAATCTATCAAAGAGCAATTATCATAATTAAATTCCTTGAAATCCAAAATAGTGGGTTCATTGCTAGCTAAAGTTTTGACCTCTTCAATCCCACTTTTACCAATTTTTGCATCAAGATCTAAAAACTCTGAATCATTGGGACACCTTTTAACTAAAGTTGGCTTATCTCCAATCCCATCATTATCAAGAGTCATATTGGAAAACAAAGATTTAATAGGGGACACATCGATCACTTTTAGATCTTCATCCTTATTACCCTCTAGCTCTTCCGGTTTGGTGGCCATCTTATTAACCAAGGTGGCTTGCTTATCCGAAATTTGTCCTACTAAATTTTCAAGATGGGCAAACTAAGATTTCAAGCAAAAAAATTCCTTAGACATATCATCAAGCTCTTTATTCATGTACTCCATAAAAAATTTCTGTTCTTTAAGCTCGTTTCTGAAGAAATTATTATGCTCAAATTGCAAATTCATAAAGCTTCTAACGTTGTTTTCAATTTCTTCCAACCTTCTAAGGTAAGGATCAATGTTTTTAGGCAAGGCCATCAGGGCAAACAGGCACACAATAAGCAAGCGAAAAGAGACGAACGGAAAAAGGGCGAATAAAACGGCAAGGGTGAAGTGGGGGAGAGGAAAACGAGAGGCAAATGGCAAATAATGTAATGCGAGGGATAAGAGTTTGTGATGGGTACTTGGTATGTCTTGACTTGTGCATAGATCTCCCCGGCAACGGCGCCAAAAATCCTTCTTGCTACCTCTTGAGCATGCATTGGTTTTCCCTTGAAGAGGAAAGGGTGATGCAGCAAAGTAGCGTAAGTATTTCCCTCAATTTTTGAGAACCAAGGTATCAATCCAGTAGGAGACTACACGCAAATCCCTAGTACCTGCACAAACAAATAAGAACCTTGCAACCAACGCGATAAAGGGGTTGTCAATCCCTTCACGGCCACTTGCAAAAGTGAGATCTGATAAAGATAATAAGATACATATTTTTGGTATTTTTGTTGTATAGATTGAAATGTAAAGATTGCAAAATAACGGCGACAGAAATAACACGTTGGCGGGAGATTAATATGATGGAAGATAGACCCGGGGGCCATAGGTTTCACTAGTGGCTTCTCTCAAGATAGCAAATTCTACGGTGGGTGAACAAATTACTGTCGAGCAATTGATAGAAAAGCGCATAGTTATGAGAATATCTAGGCATGATCATGAACATAGGCATCACGTCCGTGACAAGTAGACCAAAACGATTATGCATCTACTACTATTACTCCACACATCGACCGCTATCCAGCATGCATCTATAGTATTAAGTTCATAAGAACAGAGTAACACATTAGGCAAGATGACATGATGTAGAGGGATAAACTCAAGCTATATGATATAAACCCCATTTTTTATCCTCGATGGCAACAATACAATACGTGCCTTGCTGCCCCTGCTGTCACTAGGAAAGGACACCACAAGATTGAACGGAAAGCTAAGCACTTCTCCCATTGCAAGAAAGATCAATCTAGTAGGCCAAACCAAACTGATAATTCGAAGAGACTTGCAAAGATATCAAATCATGCATATAAGAATTCGGAGAAGAATCAAATATTGTTCATAGATAATCTTGATCATAAACCCACAATTCATCGGATCTCGACAAACACACCGCAAAAAGTATTACATCGAATAGATCTCCAAGAGAATTGAGGAGAACTTTGTATTGAGATCCAAAGAGAGAGAAGAAGCCATCTAGCTAATACTATGGACTCGAAGGTCTGTGGTAAATTACTGACACATCATCGGAGAGGCTATGGTGTTGATGTAGAAGCCTTCCGTGATCGATCCCCCTCCGGTAGAGCACCGGAAAAGGCCCCAAGATGGGATCTCACTGTTACAGAAGGTTGCGGCGATGGAAATAGGGTTTCGTGGTGCTCCTGGATGTTTTTAGGGTATATGAGTATATATAGGCGAAAGAAGTGGGTCGGTGGAGCCACGAGGGGCCCATGAGGGTGGGGGGCGCGCCTCCCTGCCTCGTGGCAGCCTCGTTGCTTCCTTGACGTCCACTCCAAGTCTCCTGGATTGCATTTGTTCCAAAAATGATCCTCGCGAAGGTTTCATTCTGTTTGGATTTCGTTTGGTATTCCTTTTCTGCGAAACACTGAAATAGGCAAAAAACAGCAATTTGCACTGGGCCTTCGGTTAGTAGGTTAGTCCCAAAAATAATATAAAAGTGCATAATAAAGCCCATTAAACATCCAAAACAAATAATATAATAGCATGGAACAATAAAAAATTATAGATACGTTGGAGACGTATCATCATCCACTTGAGGGAAATTTGCTACTGTCCTACAAACCTCTGCACTTGGAGGCCCAACAATGTCTACAAGAAGAAGGTTGCATAGTAGACATCAAGCTCTTTTCTGGCGCCGTTGCCGGGGAGGTTAGTGCTTGAAGGTATATCTTTAGATCTTGAAATTGAATCTTTTAGTTTCTTGTTTTATCACTAGTTTAGTTTATAAAAGAAAACTACAAAAAATGGAATTGAGGTTGCCTCATATGCTTCATCTTTTCAATATCTTTCATGAAATGATGGAAAGGAAAATTGTGCTTAATTGTTAGAAGAAGAATGCAGCAAAATGTTTGGCACTAAATATTTGAATGATGAGCATGATTGCAATGTTTTTAGTATGAATTCTATGAAGATCCATGATGCTAATGATATGCAAAGCCACAAGCTTGGGGGTGCTATGTTTGATGAAGATGATATTTTTTGTCCCCCAAGTTTTGATGAGCAAATTTACTATGATGAAAGCATTCCTCCTATCTATGATGATTATTATGATGACATGTATGCTATAAAGAATAATGATAACCATGATAGTTATTTTGTTGAGTTTACTCCCACCACTATTCATGAGAATAAATTTGCTTATGTGGAGAGTAATAAAATTTCTATGCTTGTGCATCATGAGAATAATGCTTTATGTGATGGTTATATTGTTGAATTCATTCATGATGCTACTGAAAATTATTTTGAGGGAGGAATATATGCTTGTAGGAATTGCAATAATATCAAGTTTCCTCTCTATGTGTTGAAAATCTTGAAGTTATGCTTGTTTTGCCTTCCTATGCTAGTTGATTCTTGTTCCCATAAATTGTTTGCTCACAAAATCCCTATGCATAAGAAGTGGGTTAGACTTAAATTTGCTATTCATATGCTTCATGATGCTCCCATTATGTTTCAATTCTTATCTTCTATGTGAGCATCATTGAAATCATCATGCCTAGCTAGAAAGGCATTAAAGAAAAGCGCTTGTTGGGGGACAACCCAATATTTACCCCTACTGTTTTTGTGTGTTCACATGATTAAGCTACTGTAGTAATCATGTTTTATAGTTTTTATTTCAATAAAGCGCCAAGTAAAGCCTTTGGGATAGTGTGGTTGATAGTTGATTCAATTCTGTCAAAAAACAGAAACTTTTGCGCCCAGTCATAGAATTGTTAAAAATCACTGGAACGTCGAAAAATTCTGAATTTTTACAGTATATTTATATACAAATTGCCCAGGGTGTCCTGATTTTTCAGGATTTTTGGAGTTACAGAAGTATGACTTCAATTCAGATCTTTACAAACTGTTCTGTTTTTGATGCATAGTTTGCTTGTTTTCTAGTTTCTATGGCTTATATTTCTTAATATAAATTGTAGAAATGATAGGGGTATAGTAGGCATCATGTGAGAAAAATTATGAATCTTGTCTTGATAGTACCGAAGTGAAAGATTTGTTTTAGTATACTAACGGAGATCACGAGTTTTCGGTTAAGTTTTGTGTTGTGAAGTTTTCGAGTTTTGGGTAAAGTTTCGATGGACTACGGAATAAGGAGTGGCAAGAGCCTAAGCTTGTGGATGCCCAAGGCACCCCAAGGTAATATCCAAGGACAACCAAGAGCCTAAGCTTGGGGATGCCCCAGATGGCATCCCCTCTTTCATCTTCGTTCATCGGTAACTTTACTTAGGGCTATATTTTTATTCACCACATGATATGTGTTTTGCTTGGAGCGTCATTTTCTTTTAGGGTTTTTATCATTTATGCCACTAGTTGTGTCCCACTACTCAGTTTTGCCATTAGAAGTTACAGCTACTAAAAAATGCCATCAATCCGTGAGATGCTGGCTCAAAAATGCCATTAGATATCTAAAAAATGCCATCATTCTCTTAGATGTTTGCTCAAAAATGCCATTAGACATTGTTATTTTCACGTCAAACCCGTTGACCATATTATATGACAAAAATAAGCCTATACCCACATGTCAGTTCTCTCTATCTCACAATGATAAGTGTGGCCCCACTTGTCAGGAGTAACCAAGCGAATAATTTTACAGGAAAATAAGAATGTTGTTGGGAACAAGTGGGCCCCACACTTTATTGTAGTGAGATAGAGGGAGAGCTGGCATGTTGGTTTATAGCTATTTATGTCATTATAACATGGCAAAAGAGATTTGAGATCACAATGATGGTGTCCAGTGACATTTTTGAGCATGTGTCTTACGAAGCGATGGCATTTTTGAGTAGTTGAAATTCCTAGTGGCAAAACTGAGTAGCGAGACACAATCGGTGGCATAAATGATAAAAACCCTTTCTTTTATTAGGATTTTCTTGCTGTTATTTAGAGTAATGTTTTGCATCTTTTAGTTCAATAAAAGGTCAAGTATAGCCTTTACCATGCTTATTTTGCAAGTCCATATGTTGCTGTTTTAAAAACAGAAAGTTTGCTTTTATGTTTTGAATATTTTTGAATAGTTAGAACATGATAAAATCTTGAAATTTTTACACAATGAGTGACAACAAATTTTCTACAGTGTGGTAAATTTTCAGAATTTTTGGAGTTATGGAAGTATCAGTACAATGGCACTCTTTACAGACTGTCATGTTTAGACAGATTGCTGTTATGTTTGCATTGTTTGCATATGTTTGCTTGTTTAATGATTCTATTTGAGGATAGGAGTCTTAAATATGCAGAGGCATTTAGTATGCAATGTCAAATAATAATTTTAGTGATTTTCTACAGTAGAGAATGATAAGGTTTATGCGTTGATTTATACTAACTGATCTCACGAGTTCTTGTTGAGTTTTGTGTGGATAAAGTTTTTAAGATTTAGGGAAACCGCGATATGAAAGGAATTAAGGAGACAAAAAAGCTCAAGCTTGGGGATGCCCAAGACATCCATAATTAATATTTCAATAAGTCTCAAGCATCTAAGCTTGGGGATGCACCGGTTGGCATCCCACCTTTATTCTTCAACAATGATCGGTCAGTTTTGGTTGAACCTAAGTTTTTGCTTCTTCACATGATATGTGCTATCCTTGCAATGTCATTTTATTTTGTTTTGCTTGCTGTTTGAATAAAGTACTTAAGATCTGAAATTTTATTTATGAGAAGGAGTCTTCACATAGTCACATAATTATTTGACTACTCATTGATCTTCACTTATATCTTTTGGAGTAGTTTGTCATTTGCTCTATTGCTTCACTTATCTTTTTAGAGCACGGCGGTAATTTTATTTTGAAGAAATTGTTGAACTCTCATGCTTCACTTATATCATTTTGAGAGTCTCTAAACAGCATGGTAATTTGCTTAGGTTATGAATTTAGTCCTAATATGATAGGCATCCAAGAGGGATACAATAAAAACTTTCATATAAAGTGCATTGAATACTATGAGAAGTTTGATTCTTTATGACTGTTTTGAGATATGAAGATGGTGATATTAGAGTCATGCTAGTGAGTGGTTGTGAATTTGAGAAATACTTGTGTTAAGGTTTGTGATTCCCGTAGCATGCACGTATGGTGAACCGTTATGTGATGAAGTCAGAGCATGCTTTATTTATTGATTGTCTTCCTTATGAGTGGCGGCCGGGGACGAGCGATGGCCTTTTCCTACCAATCTACCCCCCTAGGAGCATGCGCGTAGTACTTTGTTTCGATGACTAATAGATTTTTGCAATAAGTATGTGAGTTCTTTATGACTAATGTTGAGTCCATGGATTATACGCACTCTCACCGTTCCACCATTGCTAGCCTCTCCAGTACCGCGCAACTTTCGCCGGTACCATACACCCACCATATACCTTCCTCAAAACAGTTACCATACCTACATATTATGGCATTCCATAGCCATTCCGAGATATATTGCCATGCAACTTCCACCGTTCCGTTTATTATGACACACTTCATCATTGTCATATTGCTTTGCATGATCATGTAGTTGACATTGTATTTGTGGCAAAGCCACTGTTCACAATTCTTTCATACATGCCACTCTTGATTCATTGCACATCCCGGTACACCGCCTGAGGCATTCATATAGAGTCATATTTTGTTCTAAGTATCGAGTTGTAATTCTTGAGTTGTAAGTAAATAATAGTGTGATGATCTTCATTATTAGAGCATTGTCCCATGTGAGGAAAGGATGATGGAGACTATGATTCCCCCACAAGTCGGGGTGAGACTCCGGACAAAAAATAAAAATAAAATATAAAAAAGAGGCCAAAAAAAGAGAGGGCCCAAAAAAAGAGAGAAAAATAGAGAAGGGGCAATGCTACTATCCTTGTACCACACTTGTGCTTCAAAGTAGCACCATGATCTTCATGATAGAGAGTCTCCTATGTTGTCACTTTCATATACTAGTGGGAGTTTTCATTATATAACTTGGCTTATATATTCCAATGACGGGCTTCCTCAAATTGCCCTAGGTCTTCGTGAGCAAGCAAGTTGGATGCACACCCACTTAGTTTCTTGTTGAGCTTTCATAAACTTATAGCTCTAGTGCATCTGTTGCATGGCAATCCCTACTCACTCACATTAATATCTATTGATGGGCATCTCCATAGCCCGTTGATACGCCTAGTTGATGTGAGACTATCTCCTTTCTTTTGTCTTCTCCACAACCACCATATTCTATTCCACCCATAGTGCTATATCCATGGCTCACGCTCATGTATTGCGTGAAAGTTGCTGTCGGTGTCCTAGGAACGGGGGTGCCCAGACATACCTGCCTGCGGCCCACAGCGTGGCTCCACCAGCGGCCCGGTACGGCCCAGCTTCGGCAGCAACAACTCAAGACCCGCGCGAGGGGCTAAGCCTCGTGAGGCGGACGACACCAAGACCTCCCTGGGGGTGGCCTCACTAGGTTGGTTCCCGAGGAGCGGAGATATCTATACAAGGGGCACCTCGCGAGGTTCATGTGACATGAGCCATGATGACCAAGGCCAGGTGGGCGCCAGCGGGCACAGGGTACCAGTTTCCTCTTTGGTGCTAGAGAGGCAAGCACAGGCGAGGAGTCCCGAGGCATCAGGCAAAGGTTTCCATATCGGTGCAACAAGACCAAGACCGGCAGGACATCAGGACGGAGGTCATCACGGAGGCCACAACGGCGTCACCACTAGAGCCTTTGGCAGGCGAAGACCACCTTTTGTCAGGATAGCTTGTACTAGTTGTCCCCCTTTAAACTTGGTTGTTGTGGGATCCCTTCCCGCCTAACATTTGGGAAGAGGACAGAGGTCACTATAAATAGGACTTAGCCACCACCATAGGGGGGGACGGATTATTTGGATCACCCTCACACACACCAGCTCATCGATCTCAAGAACACCTCACCTCCTGTTCATCCTCAGCCCTTGAGGCAATCCACCACCACACTGGAGTAGGGTATTACACCACGTGGTGGCCCGAACCAGTATAAACCTCTGTGTCTCTTGTTCTTTGGGTTCATCGAGCTAGGCCGTGGGATCGTTGAGCGGGTGAGCTAGGAAGAGAGAGTTCTTCGTGCGCACCCTAGAGTTCGAACCTCACAAGGGTTTGTCGGAACCCGTAATCCGACATTTGGCGCGCCAGGTAGGGGTGCGCCAAAGCTTTTCCTCTGTCGATCCACGCTCCACCGCTCCGCTAGTTTCATGGCTGATGCTCGTCGAGCCCGCGCAGAGCGCCGAGCCGCTCTCAACACTCGCGTCGCCTAGACGGCGCCCGACGGCGGGCCTCCCCGTCGCTCTCCATCACCTGCTGCCAACGCCGCCACCGGCCCGGCAGGGAACAAGCAGTAGGCTTCGTCGGTGCACCCCTCTGTGCGGCGGGACGAAAGCACCGCCACCCCGTCGTTGACTCCGGCCGGCTCGTCGTCCCATGCTCGTCGCGCACCCACGGACGCGCAAGCCGCGCTGCTCATGGCGCGCGAGCTCCTGCGTTACCACTGAAGGAAATATGCTCTAGAGTCAATAATAAGGTTATTATTTATATTTCCTTATATCATGATAAATGTTTATTATTCATGCTAGAATTGTATTAACCGGAAACTTAGTACATGTGTGAATACATAGACAAACAGAGTGTCCCTAGTATGCCTCTACTTGACTAGCTCGTTAATCAAAGATGGTTAAGTTTCCTGACCATAGACATGCGTTGTCATTTGATGAACGGGATCACATCATTAGAGAATGATGTGATGGATCCAACTCCCAAATACCGGAGGAACACCTTGTGTGCTATCAAATGTCACAACGTAACTGGGTGATTATAAAGATGCTCTACAGGTGTCTCCGATGGTGTTTGTTGAGTTGGCATAGATCAATATTAGGATTTGTCACTCAGTGTATCGGAAAGGTATCTCTGGGCCCTCTCGGTAATGCACATCACTATAAGCCTTGCAAGCAATATGACTAATGAGTTAGTTGCGGGATGATGCATTACAAAACGAGTAAAGAGACATGCCGGTAACGAGATTGAACTAGGTATGGTGATACCGACGACCGAATCTCGGGCAAGTAACATACCGATGACAAAGGGAACAATGTATGTTGTTATGCGGTTTGACCGATAAAGATCTTCGTAGAATATGTGGGAACCAATATGAGCATCTAGGTTCCGCTATTGGTTATTAACCGGAGATGAGTCTCGGTCATTTATATATAGTTCTCGAACCCGTAGGGTCCGCACGCTTAACGTTCGATGATGATCGGTATTATGATTTTATGCGTTTTGATGCACCGAAGGTAGTTCGGAGTCCCGGATGTGATCATGGACATGATGAGGAGTCTCAAAATGGGCGAGACATAAAGATCGATATATTGGAAGGCTATGTTTGGACACCGGAATGGTTCCAGATGAGTTCGGGCATTTTCCGGAGTACCGGGAGGTTACCGGAACCCCCCGGGGAGTCAATGGGCCTTATTGGGCCTTAGTGGGAGAGAGGAGGACACGGCTAGGTGGAGGGCGCGCCCCCATAAGCCCAATCCGAATTGGGGTGGGGGGCCGCCCCCTTTCCTTCTCTCCTTGTCCCTCTTCCTTCTTCTCCTACTCCAACTAGGGAAGGGGGGAAACCTACTCCTACCGGGAGTAGGACTCCCCCTTGGGCGCACCATAGAGAGGGTCGGCCCTCCCCTCCTCTACTCCTTTATATATGGGGGAGGGGGCACCCCATAGACACACAAGTTGACAGTTGTCTTAGCCGTGTGCGGTGCCCCCTTCCACAGATTTCCACCTCGGTCATATCGTTGTAGTGCTTAGGCGAAGCCCTGCGTCGGTAACTTCATCATCACCGTCATCACGCCGTCGTGCTGACGAAACTCTCCCTCGGCCTCAGTTGGATCAAGAGTACGAGGGACGCCACCGAGCTGAACGTGTGCAGATCGCGGAGGTGCCATGCGTTTGGTACTTGATCGGTTGGATCGCGAAGACGTTCGGCTACATCAACCGCGTTAAATAACGCTTCCGCTTTCAGTCTACGAGGGTATGTGGACACACTCTCCCCGCTTGTTGCTATGCATCACCTAGATGGATCTTGCGTGTGCGTAGGAATTTTTTTGAAATTACTGCGTTCCCCAACAGTGGCATCCGAGCCAGGTCTATGTGTAGATGTTATATGCACGAGTAGAACACAAAGAGTTGTGGGCGATAATAGTCATACTGCTTACCAGCATGTCATACTTTGATTCGGCGGTATTGTTGGATGAAGCGGCTCAGACCGACATTACGCGTACGCTTACGCGAGACTGGTTCTACTGACGTGCTTCGCACACAGGTGGCTAGTGGGTGTCTGTTTCTCCAACTTTAGTTGAATCGAGTGTGACTACGCCCGGTCCTTGTTGAAGGTTAAAACAACAAACTTGACAAAAAAACCGTTGTGGTTTTGATGCGTAGGTAAGAACGGTTGTTGCTAAGCCCGTAGCAGCCACATAAAACTTGCAACAACCACTACTGGAATTTGCTTATTTGCCGTCTGCCTATTCTTTGCCGTCTGCTGGCGGATGGCAAAGAAGGTCTTTGCCGTCAGCTTGCAAAAAAGGGACGGCAAAGAACTGGTTGATGGCAAAGAATGTCTTTGCCATCAGCCAATTCTTTGCCGTCTGCTAGCAGACGTCAAAGAATCTTTGCCGTCAGCTAGCAGAAGGCAAAGAGAGAGGTGGGCCCCAATAACGAGCTATTTAGAGAAAAACCTAACGGCCCCCCACTTTCCCATCTGCTAGCAGACGGCAAAGAGCAAAAAAGCGGACGGCAAAGGGGGGCGGACGGCAAAGAGATAACCTAACTAACGGCCGTCCCCCCACCCCGCTCCCTCCCTCTCTCTCTTTCTGTCCTCCCCACCCCGACGACCACCGCCACCCGCCGCCGCCCCCGCCACCAGCCACCCGCCGCCACCCCCACCACCCGCCGCCACCCGCCCACCCATCGCCTCTCGCCCCGTCGCCCGACCACCCGCCGCCCCCTTGCCCCGTCGCTCCACCACCCGCTGCCGCCCCGCACCCCTCCCCTGCGGCGCCCCTTCCACGCCGGCCAGCCGCCCCTCCCCTCCCCTGTGTGGCCGTCCCCGCCCCGTCCCGCCGCGGCCTCCCCCTCCACCGGGCCGCCGCCGCCCCCACCCGCCGCGGCCTCCGCCTCCAGCAGGCCGCCGGTGCCCCCACCCGCCGCGGACTCCCCTCCACCGGGCCGCCGCCGCCCCCACCCGCCACGGCCTCCCCCTCCACCAGGCCGCCGCTGCCCCCACCCGCCGCGGACTCCCCTCCACTGGGCCGCCGCCGCCCCCACCCGCCGCGGCCTCCCCCTCCACCGGGCCGCCGCCTCCCCCTCCACCGGGGATCCCCTGCGCAGGTGAGTGATCTTCCCCCTTTTTTTGTTTAGTTTGTTTTAGTTCAGTTTCTTTTAGTTACTTTTAGTTAATTTAGTTTATGTTTTAGTTATAGTTTTACTTTAGTTTTAGTTTCAGTTTAGTTTTAGTTTTATTTTTAGTTTAGTTTATTTTAGATTACTTTTAGTTTTAGTTTAGAAGAATAAGAAGAGTAGAAGGAGGAGGAGGAGGGACGAAGAGGTGGAGGGAGAAGAAGAAAGAAAAGAAGAAGAAGAAAGAAGAAGATGATGAAGAAGAAGAAGAAGAGGAAGAAAGAAGAGGAAGAGGAAGAGGAGGAGGGAGGAAGAGGAGAAGAAGAAGAAGAAGAAAAGAAGAAGAAGAAGAAGAAGAAGAGGAAAAGGGAGAAGAGGAAAAAGGAGAAGAGGAAGAAGAAGAAGAACAGGAAAAAACAGGAAAGAAGAAGAAGAAGAAGAAGAAGAAGAAGAAGAAGAAGAAGAAAAAGATACCCTGACACCCCGACACCCCGACCCCGACACCCCGACACCCCGACCCCGACACCCCGACAGCCTGACACCACACCCCGACCCACACCCCGACCCTGACCCCGACACTCTGACACCCCGACCCCGACACGCCACCCCGACACCCCGGCACGACACCCCAACCCCCGACACCCTGACACCACACCCCGACCCCGACCACCCTGACACCCCGACCCCGAAACAGCACCCCGACCCCGACACGGCACCCCGACCCCGACACGACACCCACGACACCAGAGGCCGACGGGGTCATATATTTGTGAATTATGAGTTAGGTCATATATTTTTCGATTTTGTTATGAAAGACATCATATATAATTGTGTTGATCGGGTAGATTTAAATGTGCAGTTGTTTCAGCGCTGCGACGTTTGGTGTTCGACGACCTCCCCGTGCGTTTGACGTGCTCTGCCCCTTTGTTCATGGGTGAGCACAAATGACATGTCCTCCTTCCCCCTTAATTATTTGCTCTGTTCCGGTGTTCATGCCGATGAAACTTGATAGCTAGCTATATATCTGTCTTGAATCATCAGTATGCGTAACCAATATGTGTCTCCCGTTCGAAAGCGTTATAGTTATAAATATGCATGCATTTGCATATTTATAACCGTGATTCTTTCGAATTGTCCAACGCTATCCATGTACAGCCCGAGTATGTGTAGATTGGGTTCGTTTTCCCATATGCTTTGCTCCGGATCCAACGCATAAATTTCGTCAGTGCCTCCCCTGTTGTTCTCTGGGTACACATCCTCTCTGTTTATTGCTGAGACGTGTATCAGGAGAACAGCGGGGAGGTGCTGCCGAAATTTTGCGTCGGATCCGGAGCATAGCATGGGAAAATGAACCCAATCTACACATACTCGGGTGGGATTAGGACCTATCATTACCTATTAGAGTGTAGGTTGCATGGACGTAATAAAATTGACAAAGTAGATCAACTGATGAATATATACATGGTGAATTATATATATATATATATATATTTGTTGTGTGTCCAGTAGCTCTGAAAGTCAAGATGAGTGATCGTGCGTGGATGTACACCGGTCACACTGGTCAGAACAAACGGAGCACTGAATGGTTCACAAAAACCAAGGGGTTTGTGCAAGCCGCATTTGCAAATGGCCAAAGGAAAACCTGGTGCCCCTGTTTACGGTGCAGCAATTGGGAAAAGAGGACAGAGGCTGAAATGGGCAAACACCTGCAGAAGAGTGGTTTTACGCCCGATTATACGGTGTGGACATATCATGGTGAGTCTGCCCAACGTGACCGAGCTGAGGTGGATCGTCGTTGCACCGACGAGCATGGTACCGGGATGGAAAACATGGTGCAAGACTTCGATGATGCTCGGGATTCGGACGAGGAGATGGAGGAATCTGCAAAGGCCTTCAATGAAATGTTGGAGTCTACAAAACGTCCGCTCCACGAGCACACTGAGCTTTGTCATTTGGATGCCATCTCACAAGTAATGGCTCTGAAGGCCCAGTTCAACTTGGGCAGAGAATGCTACGACGCAATGATGACAGTATTTGGACGCTTTCTACCCAAAGGCCATGTAATGCCTGCAAACCTGTACTAGTCGGACAAAATCCTCCGTGCAGTGAAGATGCCCTATGAGAAGATACATGCCTGTGAGAAAGGATGTGTCTTATTTAGGCTTGACTATGCGGACTTGAACTATTGTCCCATTCGCAAGTCTTCCAGGTATGTTGTGGTAGACAACGGTATGGGTGAGAAGACACAGACAAAAATCCCCGTTAGTGTTCTTCGGTATATGCCAATCGTACCAAGACTTCAACGTCTTTTCATGGTCGAAGAGACGGCCAGACAGATGACATGGCACAAAACGGGCAAAAGAACCGAACTAGATGCAGATGGGAATCTGATGATCGTACACACATCGGATGGTGTTGCGTGGAAAAAGTTTGATGAAATACATGCTGACAAAGCGGCAGATCCAAGGCATCCTCGAGTTGGCATCAGCACGGATGGGTTCAGTGTGTTTGGTCTGACGGCAGCCCAATACAGTTGTTGGCCCGTATTTGTATTTCCACTCAATCTCCCCCCGGACAGATTATGCAAAGAAAGAACATTTTCCTGACGTTGATAATTCCAGGGCCCAACTATCCGAGGAAAAATATGAATGTGTACATGCAGCCGCTTAAGGACGAATTGCAAGAAGTCTGGGATAATGGGTTCAAGACATACGACGCCTATAGCAAACGGAACTTCATAATGCGTGTCTGGTACATGTACTCGACGCATGACTTGCTAGCGTATGCGCTATTCGTTGGCTGGTGTGTGCATGGAAGGTTCTCGTGCCCCACATGCAAGGGAGCTCTTGAGTTTCGTTGGCTTCAGGCCGGTCGCAAGTTTTCTTGCTTCGACATGCATAGACAGTTCCTGGATCCTCACCATAAGTTCAGGAAAGACAAGAAGAACTTCATCAGAGGTAGAGTTGTCAAAAACTCTGCACCACCTGCGTTGACAGGCCAACAGACCCTGGATCAGTTAAACGCTCTTGAGCCAGATCTAGAGCGTCCAGGGTACTTCAAGGGGTATAATTCTAAGCATGCCTGGACTCACAAAACATGCTTATGGGATCTGCCTTACTTCAAAGACCTCCTTTGCCCACACAACATCGACGTGATGCACACTGAGAAGAATATCGCCGAGGCACTTTTTGGTACATTGTTCGGCATAGATGGGAAGTCAAAGGATAATACTAAGGCTAGAGTCGATCTAGAGGCGCTATGTGATAGGCCGTTACAAAACATGAAAGAACCGAAAGGAAAGCAGAACTGGACGAAGCCAAAGGCATGGTTCAATCTTGGAAGGCCAGCTATGAGGGAAATTATCTTATGGGTGAAAATGCAGTTGATGTTCCCCGATGGGTATGCAGCGAATCTAAAGAGGGGAGCGAGTCTTGATAAATTGAACATATTTGGTCTCAAGAGTCATGATTGGCACATATGGATTGAGCGAGTAATGCCGGTGCTGTTGCATGGCTTCATCCCTGAGGATGAATGGCTAGTACTGGCAGAACTCAGCTATTTCTTCCGTGTTCTTTGTGCGAAAGAACTATCGCCTGGCGTGCTAGAAGAAATGGAAGAGTTGGCGCCAGAGTTGATCTGCAAGTTAGAGAAGATATTTACACCGGGCTTCTTTAATCCAATGCAGCATTTGATTTTGCATCTCCCGACCGAGGCAAGATTGGGGGGGCCCGTGCAAAATCGTTGGTGCTACCCAACTGAGAGGATACAGAAGATGCTTCGACAAAAATGTACAAAATAAACGTAGAATTGAAGCATCGATGGCTGAGGCATTCATCACTGAGGAGGCGGCAAACTTCGTGACAGCACACTACGAAGCCAAAATCGTCATTTGCATAATCCGAAGCCTCGGTACAATGCTGGCGAACCTCAAAAGGGTGGATCCAACCTCAGCCTATTCAAAGGGAATCTCGCACCAGCTAGTGGTTCGAAACCAGTATCTTTGGATAACGAAGAATGGCGGATCATTATGTTGTATATCTTCAACAACCTGACAGAAGTGCGGCCGTACATCGAGTAAGTTCTCGGTACATTGTTTTGCAACTTCTATTTCCTTTGAACTGCTCTTATTCCTGGATATTTCATACAGTCGATACGTCACCATATTCTCGTATGGAGCGGTGATCCAAAAGGATTCCGTCGAAGAGTATGAGCTTCTCGCAAAGCAAGGAGGCGGCTATCCCGGTTTCATCTCTTGGTTCAAACAAACGGTAATTTCTATTAGACCATTTCATTTCATTCGCTAATTTCTGCCTAATGCAACAATCCTTTCGTATTAAACTTGTAGGCTAATTCAGAGTCTATGGACGCCGAATTGAGACAAGTCGCTAATGGTTTTGACTATAAGGTCCGTTCATTTGACAAATACGACATCAACGGGTATCATTTTCGTACCTATGGCAAAGAGCTATCTATGGCCGACCGACAGTCTACAAATTGTTGTGTATCTGCTATCGGCGAAGGAGGTACCGAGTATTATGGGAGAGTTGAAGCAATTGATGAACTTCTATTCTATGGTGACAACCCACCGAATGTCGTACTCTTCAAATGTTATTGGTTTCAGCCGAAGGAGACTAGAAGGACTCATGAACATATAGGGCTAGTTGAAATCAAACAAAGCACCCATTTAGATGTTCCTGATGTCTATATTACGGCTCAACAGGCGACCCAAGTATTCTATCTACCGTGGGCCTGCCAAACTAATCCAAATCTGAAAGGTTGGGATGTCATTTATGAAGTGCCGCCACGTGCTAGACTATCTCCCCAAAGGAAGAGGATTATGACACATTAACCCAGACACATATGAAGGAGAATTCTTCCAAGAGACACGTCTTTCCAAAAAGCGTTTCAAGAACCGCTATACTTCACCCCAAAACATTGAAGTAGACAGCGACAGTGAATCCGACATCAACCCAGAGGAGGAACAAGAAGAGCCGGAACAAGAAGAGGTTACTGCTGCGGATGACCTGTCAATGCTTGACCGATTACGTCAAGGTGGCCTTCCACATGTTGATGCCACTGAACCCTATGAGCCCGTCATTGATTATAGTGATGGTGATGATTATGCATTTATTGATGATAGTGATCGAGATTATTAGTAGTGTCAGGTATTCAATTTTTTTATGTTGTACTTGATGATGATACACTTAAGTGATATACATATTATTATTCATGTCGGTATTTTTTTTATGTTGTACTAATTTCGTTTACTCTTTGTCATGGCAGGTGTTGAAAGATGGTGGGCGCTGGTAAGTTTCTTCTAGTGTTTTGCTTAACAAATGCATAAAGACCTAGACTTAGCCTTATTTCCTCCAATATGCTTACCACAATGACCTAGAGTTAGCTTCTTTTCCTCCAAAATGACTTAATAAGCTTACTAACCTCCAAAACCATCCATTTTACCTAAGTTAGCTCTAAAACGATCTATACTTAGCTTTGTTTCCTCCAAAATGACCTAAGTTAGCTCTAGTATGCTTAGTTAACTAGGTTTGCTCAATAATGACATGTACTTAGCTTACTTATGTCAAAAATGGCATAATTAGCTTAGTTAGCTCATAAATAATCCATTTTACCTAAGTTAGCTCTAAAATGACCCATTATACCTTAGTTAGCTCATAAATGATCAATTTTACCCAAGTTAGCTCTAAAATGACCCATTTTACCTAGACTAACTCCAAAATGATCCATTTTACCTATGTTAGCTCTAAAATGACCCATTTTACCTAGGTTAGCTCCAAAATGATCCATCTTACCTAGGTTAGCTCCAAAATGATGCATTTTACCCAAGTTAGCTCTAAAATGACCCATTTTACCTAGATTAGCTCATAAACGATCCATTTCACCTAGGTTAGCTCACAAACGATCCATTTTACCTAGTTTAGCTCCAAAATGACCCATCACACCTAGGTTAGCTCTAAAATGATGCATTTTACCAAAGTTAGCTCATAAACGATCTATTTCACCTAGGTTAGCTCATAAACGATCCATTTCACCTAACTTAGCTAAAAACGATCCATTTCACCTAGGTTAGCTCCAAACTGACCCATCTTACCTAGGTTAGCTCTAAAATGATGCATTATACCTAAGTTAGCTCATAAACGATCTATTTCACCTAGGTTAGCTCATAAACGATCCATTTCAACTAAGTTAGCTCATAAATGATCCATTTCACCTAAGTTAGCTCATAAATGGCATATACTTCTTCTTCTAGTCACTTTTTTCTAACTTTCTTATTTGCCTTTTTGCAGATTTCATTCACTTCATGGAAGCTAGCTTGCTGTGATGGAGTGCTTGTTTTTTCTATCATTCTCCTCTAGTATTCTTCTAGCTTGCTATGATGGAACTTGCTATCTTGATGAAACTTTGCATTGTAATATGTATGGATGGAACAATGTGTATGTCCAACTTGCCATGTATGAATGGATGGAACTATATATGTATGCACGATGAAACTTATGTGCTGGATATGTCATATGTTTGCTGTTAAATAGCCCTGTGAAATATATATATATATGTCATATATTTGCTATGAAAATTGCTGGATTAAAAACAAAGAAAAAAAGAGGCACCTTTGCCGTCAGCCGCTGATGGCAAAGGCGTCTTTGCCGTCTGCCGCGGACGGCAAAGAAGCCATGCGGCGGCCACCTGTGCTCCCTGGGAGCTGACCCATTTGGTCAGTTTGCCTACAACGGCGGATGTCAAAGGCTTTGCCTATAGTGGCAGACGGTAGAGGCTTGTCCCGCAGTGACGTCCAGCTGACGTCATTCGGCGGACGGCAAAGGCCGGATGCTCTTTGCCGTCAGCGGCGGACGGCAAAGGCCGCCGTTAGCCGCCTAACGGACTAACAGCACATTTATTGCCGTCCGCTTTCTTTGCCGTCAGCTGCTGATGGCAAAGGCCCCTTTGCCGTCCGCTTCAGAAAGCAGAAGGCAAAGAAGCTCTTTACCGTAGCCTACTTTGCCGGAGCCTTTTGCCGTCCATGGCAGACGGCAAAGGCCTTTGCCGTCCGCCATCCTTGCCTTTGCCGTCTGCCGTGGCAGACGGCAAAGTAGTTGATTCCTGTAGTGAACAAAGTAGAGGACGTCTAACTTGTTTTTGCAGGGCATGTTGTGATGTGATATGGTCAAGACGTGATTATATAAATTGTTGTATGAGTTGACCATGTTTTGTAACACAGTTATCGGTAACTGGCAGGAGCCATATGCTTGTAGCTTTATTGTATGAAATTCAATTGCCATGTGATTGCTTTACTTTATCACTAAGCGGTAGCGATAGTTGTAGAAGCAATAGTTGGCGAGATGACAATGATGCTTCGATGGAGATCAAGGTGTCAAGCCGGTGACGATGGTGATCAGGACGGTGCTTTGGAGATGGAGATCAAAGGCACAAGATGATGATGGCCATATCATATCACTTATATTGATTGCATGTGATGTTTATCCTTTATGCATCTTATTTTGCTTAGTATGGCGGTAGCATTATCAGATGATCTCTCACTAAATTTCAAGGTATAAGTGTTCTCCCTGAGTATGCACCATTGCTATAGTTCGCCGTGTCGAGACACCACGTGATGATCGGGTGTGATAAGCTCTACGTTCACATACAACGGGTGCAAGCCAGTTTTGCACACGCAGAATACTTGGGTTAAACTTGACGAGCCTAGCATATGAAGATATGGCCTCGGAACACTGAGACCGAAAGGTCGAGCGTGAATCATATAGTAGATATGATCAACAAAGTGATGTTCACCATTGAAAACTACTCCATCTCACGTGATGATCGGACATGGTTTAGTTGATTTGGATCACATGATCACTTAGATGATTAGAGGGATGTCTATCTAAGTGGGAGTTTTTAAGTAATATAATTAATTGAACTTTAATTTATCATGAACTAAGTACCTGATAGTATTTTGCATGTCTATGTTGTAGATCAATAGCTCGCGTATAGCTCCCCTGTTTTGTTCTTGATATGTTCCTAGGGAAAAATAAGTTGAAAGATGTTAGTAGCAATGATGTGGACTAGCTCCGTGATCTGAGGATTGTCCTCATTGCTGCACAGAAGAATTATGTCCTTGATGCACTGCTAGGTGACGGACCTATTGCAGGAGCAGATGCAGACATTATGAACGTTTAGCAAAGCTCGTTATGATGACTACTTGATATTTTAGTGCCCCATGCTTTACGGCTTAGAACCGGGACTTCAAAAATGTTTTGAACGCCACGGAACATATAAGATATTCCAAGAGTTCAAATTTGTATTTCAGACTCATGCCTGAGTCAAGAGGTATGAGACCTCTGACAAATATTTTTCCTACAAGATGGAGGAGAATAGCTCAACCAGTGAACATGTGCTCAGAATGTCTGAATACTACAATCGCTTGAATCAAGTGGGAGTTAATCTTCCAGATAAAATAGTGATTGACAGAGTTCTCTAGTCACTATCACCAAGTTACTGGAACTTCGTGATGAACTATAATATGCAAGGGATGACGAAAACGATTCCCGAGCTCTTCGTGATGCTGAAATTGACGAAGGTAGAAATCAAGAAAAGCATCAAATGTTGATGGTTGACAAGACCACTAGTTTCAAGTAAAAGGGCAAGGGAAAGAAAAGGAACTTCAAGTAGAATGGCAAGCAAGTTGCCACTCCCATGAAGAAGCCCAAAGCTAGACCCAAGCCTGAAACTGAGTGCTTCTACCGTGAAGGAAATGGTCACTGGAAGCGGAACTGCCCCATCTACCGTGAAGGAAATGGTCACTGGAAGCGGAACTGCCCCAAATACTTGGCGGATAAGAAGGATGGCAAAGTGAACAAAAGTATATATGATATACATGTTATTGATGTGTACTTTACTAGTGTTCATAGTAGCCCCTGGGTATTTGATATTGGTTCAGTTGCTATGATTATTAACTCGAAACAGGAGTTACAAAATGAACAAAGACTAGTTGAGGGCAAGGTGACGATGTGTGTTGGAAGTGATTACAAGGTTGATAAGATCACCATCGCACACTCCCTTTACCTTCCGGATTAGTGTTGAACCTAAAATAAATGTTATTTGGTGTTTGCGTTGAGCATAATATGATTGGATCATGTTTATTGCAATACGATTATTCATTTAAGTCAAAGAATAATTGTTACTCTGTTTACATGAATAAAACCTTCTGTGGTCATACACCCAAGGTGAATGGTTTATTGAATCTCGATCGTAGTGATACACATATTCATAATATTGAGGCCAAAAGATGCAAAGTTGATAATGACAGTGCAACATATTTGTGGAACTGCCGTTTAGGTCATATTGGTGTAAAGCGCATGAGGAAACTCCATGCTGATGGGATTTGGGAATCACTTCATTATGAATCACTTGATGCTTGCGAACCATGCCTCATGGGCAAGATGACTAAGATTCCGTTATCCGGAACAATGGAGTGAGTAACTGACTTATTGGAAATAATACATACTGATGTATACGATCCGATGAGTGTTGAGGCTTGCGGCGGGTATCGTTATTTTCTGACCTACATAGATGATTTGAGTAGAGATGGGTATATCTACTTGATGAAACATAAGTCTGAAACATTTGAAAAGTTCAAAGAATTTCAGAGTGAAGTGGAAAATCATCGTAACAAGAAAATAAAGTTTCTACATATGATCGCAGAGACGAATATTTGAGTTACGAGTTTGGTCTTCATTTGAAACAATGTGGAATAGTGTCGCAACTCACGCCACCTGGAGCACCACAGCGTAATGGTGTGTCCGAACGTCATAACCGTGCTTTATTAGATATGGTGCGATTTATAATGTCTCTTGCCGATTTACCACTATCGTTTTGGGGTTATGCATTAGAGACAGCTGCATTGATGTTAAATAGGGCACCATCTAAATCCGTTGAGACGACACCATATGAACTATGGTTTGGCAAGAAACCCAAACTGTCATTTCTTAAAGTTTGGGGCGGCGATGCTTATGTGAAAAAGTTTCAACCTGATAAGCTCGAACCCAATCGGAGAAATGTGTCTTCATAGAATACCCAAAGGAAACTATTGGGTACACCTTCTATCACAGATCCGAAGGCAAGATCTTTGTTGCTAAAAATGGATCCTTTCTAGAGAAGGAGTTTCTCTCGAAAGAAGTGAGTGGGAGGAAAGTAGAACCTGATGAGGTTATTGTACCTTCTCTCGAATTGGAAAGTAGCTCATCACTGAAATCAGTTCTAGTGATGCCTACACCAATCAGTGAGGAAGTTAATGATGATGATCATGAAATTTCAGATCAAGTTACTACCGACCATCGTAGGTCAACCAGAGTATGTTCCGCACTAGAGTGGTACGGCAATCCTGTTCTGGAAGTCATGTTACTAGAACATGACGAACCTGCGAACTATGAGGAAGCGATGATGAGCCCAGATTCCGCGAAATGACTTGAGGCCATAAAATTTGAGATGGGATCCATGTATGAGAACAAAGTGTGGACTTTGGTTGACTTGCCCGATGATCGGCAAGCCATTGAGAATAAATGGATCTTCAAGAGGAAGATGGACGCTGTCGCAAAAGGTTTTCGACAAGTTCAAGCTGTTGACTACGATGAGATTTTCTCACTCGTAGCGATGCTTAAGTCTGTCCGAATCATGTTAGCAATTGCCACATTTTATGAAATCTGGCAAATGGATGTCAAAACTGTATTCCTTAATGTATTTCTTAAAGAAGAGTTGTATATGATGCAACAATAAGGTTTTGTCAATCCTAAAGGTGCTAACAAAGTGTGCAAGCTCCAGCGATCCATTTATGGACTGGTGCAAGCATCTTGGAGTTGGAATATTACGCTTTGATAGTGTGACCAAAGCATATGGTTTTATACAGACTTTTTGAGAAGCCTGTATTTACAAGAAAGTGAGTGGGAGCACTACAGCATTTCTGATAAGTATATGTGAATGACATATTGTTGATTGGAAATAATGTAGAATTTTTGTGGAAAGCATAAAGGAGTATTTGAAAGGAGTTTTTCAAAGAAAGAGCTCGGTGAAGCTGGTTACATATTAAGCATCAAGATCTATAGAGATAGAACAAGATGCTTGATAAGTTTTTTTTCAATGAGTTCATACCTTGACAAAATTTTGAAGTAGTTCAAAATGGAACAGTCAAAGGAGTTCTTGTCTGTGTTACAAGGTATGAAGTTGAGTAAAGACTCAAAACCCGACCACGACAGAAAATAGAAAGAGAATGAAAATTCATTCCCTATTCCTCAGTCATAGGTTCTATGAAGTATGCTATGCTGTGTACCAAACCTACTGTGAACCTCACCATGAGTTTGGCAAGAGGGTACAATAGTGATCCAGGAGTGGATCACTGGACAGCGGTCAAAATTATCCTTAGTGGAATAAGGAGATATTTCTTGGTTATGGAGGTGATAAAGAGTTTGTCGCAAAGAGTTACGCCGATGCAAGCTTTGACACTGATCCGGATGACTCTAAGTCTCAATCTGGATACATATTGAAAGTGGGAGCAATTAGCTAGAGTAGCACCATGGAGAGCATTGTAGACATAGAAATTTGCAAAATACATACGGCTCTGAATATGACAGAACCATTGACTAAGCTTCTTTCATAAGCAAAACATGATCACAGCTTAGTACTCTTTGGGTGTTAATCACATAGCCATGTGAACTAAATTATTGATTCTAGTCAAACCCTTTGGGTATTGGTCACATGACGATGTGAACTATAGAGTGTTAAATCACATGACGATGTGAACTATTGGTGTTAAATCACATGGCGATGTGAACTAGATTATTGACTCTAGTGCAAGTGGGAGACTGAAGGAAATATGCCCTAGAGGCAATAATAAAGTTATTATTTATATTTCCTTATATCATGATAAATGTTTATTATTCATGCTAGAATTGTATTAACCAAAAACTTAGTACATGTGTGTATACATAGACAAACAGAGTGTCCATAGTATGCCTCTACTTGACTAGCTCGTTAATCAAGGATGGTTAAGTTTCCTGACCATACACATGTGTTGTCATTTGATGAACGAGATCACATCATTAGAGAATGATGTGATGGACAAGACCCATCCATTAGCTTAGCATAAATGATCGTTTAGTTTTATTGCTATTGCTTTCATCATGACTTATACATGTTCCTCTGACTATGAGATTATGCAACTCCCGACTACCGGAGGAACACCTTGTGTGCTATCAAACGTCACAACGTAACTGGGTGATTATAAAGATGCTCTACAGGTGTCTCCGATGGTGTTTGTTGAGTTGGCATAGATCAAGATTAGGATTTGTCACTCTGTGTATCGGAAAGGTATCTCTGGGCCCTCTCGGTAATGCACATCACTATAAGCCTTGCAAGCAATATGACTAATGAGTTAGTTGCGGGATGATGCCTTACGGAACGAGTAAAGGGACTTGCCGGTAACGAGATTGAATTAGGTATGGTGATACCGACGATCGAATCTCGGGAAGTAACATACCGATGACAAAGGGAAAAATGTATGTTGTTATGCGGTTTGACCGATAAAGATCTTCGTAGAATATGTGGGAACCAATATGAGCATCCAGGTTCCGCTATTGGTTATTAACCGGAGATGAGTCTCGGTCATGTCTACATAGTTCTCAAACCCGTAGGGTCCGCACGCTTAACGTTCGATGACAATCGGTATTATGAGTTTATGTGTTTTGATGTACTGAAGGTAGTTAGGAGTCCCGAATGTGATCACGGACATGACAAGGAGTCTCGAAATGGTCGAGACATAAAGATCGATATATTGGAAGGCTATGTTTGGAGACCGGAATGGTTCCGGATGAGTTCGGGCATTTTCTGGAGTACCGGGAGGTTACCGGAACCCCCGGGGAGTCAATGGGCCTTATTGGGCCTTAGTGGGAAAGAGAGGAGGAGGAGGCCAGGTGGAGGGCGCGCCCCCCCAAGCCCAATACGAATTGGGGTGGGGGGCGGGCCCCCTTTTCCTTCTCTCCTTCTCCCTCTTCCTTCTTCTCCCACTCCAACTAGGGAACGGGGGGGGGGGGGGACCTACTCCTACTGGGAGTAGGACTCCCCCTTGGGCGCGCCATAGAGAGGGCCGACCCTCCCCTCCTCCACTCCTTTATATACGGGGGAGGGGGGCACCCCATAGAAAGACAAGTTGACAGTTGTCTTAGCCGTGTGCGGTGCCCCATTCCACAGATTTCCACCTCAGTCATATTGTTGTAGTGCTTAGGCGAAGCCCTGCGTCGGTAACTTCATCATCACCGTCATCACGCCGTCGTGCTGACGAAACTCTCCCTCAGCCTCAGCTGGATCAAGAGTACGAGGGACGTCACTGAGCTAAACGTGTGCAGATCGCGGAGGTGTCGTGCGTTCGATACTTGATCGGTTGGATCGCGAAGACGTTCGACTACATCAACCGCGTTACATAACGCTTCCGCTTTCTGTCTACAAAGGTACGTGGACACAGTCTCCCCGCTCGTTGCTATGCATCACCTAGATGGATCTTGAGTGTGCGTAGGATTTTTTTTGAAATTACGGCGTTCCCCAACAACCGCCCCATCGACGACCTCTACGAAGACTGGCTGGACCGCATCGCCGAGCTCGTCAGCGCCGCTGGGGGCTCTCCCACACCGTCTCTCTTGCTTCCTCGTCCACCTCCTGCTACGGGCGACGTAGCCCATGGAGCGCCTCCACCACCTCTGCATCAAGACGTCACCCTCGCACCAAGACACGCGGCCCCGCGGCGCGACGCACCGCGCAGGGCGCCCGCGCGTGAAGAAGGAAGCTGCCAAGAAATACCGCGGCCGCAAGAAGACGCTCCTACACTCCCAGCACCACCACGTCAAGACCGCGCGCCGCCCGCGGTGGCGGCGCGTGGGTACCAAGACCAGGCTCCACTCCCACGACGGGCTCCAGTGACTACAACAGGCTATCGTGCCTTCACTCCCGAGCTGCGCAATGTCGTCTGGCCCGGCAAGTTCAAGCCCGACCTGCCTCCGCGCTACGACAGCACACCTGACCCCGCTGAGTTCCTGCAGCTTTACGAGCTGAGCATCGAGGCAGCCAACGGCGATGAGAAAGTCATGGTGAGCTGGTTTCCCATGGCCCTCAAAGATGGTGCGCGCTCGTGTCTCCTGAACTTGCCCGCGGGATCGATCTCCTCCTGGGGCGAGATGCGTGAGCGTTTCGTCGCCAACTTCCAGGGCACTCGCGACCGCCCGCCTGCCGCTGGTGACCTGCGGCGCATCAAGCAGCAGCGGGGGGGGGGGGACCCTATAGAAGTACATCCAACGCTTCAACAGCGTTCGCCTCAAGATCCCCAAGGTAACGGACGAGGCCATCATCTCAGCATTCTCTGATGGCGTCCGTGATGTCAAGATGAAGGAGGAGCTCACCATCCACGAGGACCTATGCACGGCTCTGGAGATGTTCAACATGGCGACCAAGTGCGCGAGAGCTGAGGAGGGGCGCCTCTGCCTCCTCGAGCTTCCAGCTGCCGACCCAGAAGACAAGAAGGCCAAGACCAAGGATGTGAAGCACAAGGGAGCGGTCGTGCTCGCGGCTGAGCCTGAGGTGAAGCGCGGCTGCAACCACCCGGAGTCGTCCAAGAGCAGTCGTCCATTCTACGCCTTCCACAATGTACACAGCCACAACACCAACGAATGTCAGGAACTCAGGGCCATGCGTGATGGGCGCTTCGGTCGACGCCCCGAGCGCAACAACCGGGGCTACGGCTGAGGAGGAACGACGACCATCACCAGGACGAGGGGGCTGGGGGCTTCCAGGAGCCGCGCGCCATCGCCTGCATCTTGGGTGGCGCTCAGGCCCCAGCCTCCCAGCGCATCTTCAAGCAGTTTGCGCGTGAGGTGAACGCGGCTCTCCCCAGGCTCGAGGCCACGCGCCCGCTCAGGTGGTCCAAGTGCACCATTACCTTCAGCTCATCCGACCAGCTCAAGTGCGTGGCAACTGCCGGCGCCCTCCCGATGCTCTGGTCGCCCATCATCAGCAACGTCCTCGTCAGCAAGACCCTCATCGACGGCGGCGCAGGGCTCAATGTCCTTTCCGTCGAAACATTCGACCGTCTCCAAGTGCCATATGATCAGCTGCAGCCGACCAAGCCCTTTTCAGGAGTGACCAACGGCTCCACCACCCCGATCGGGCAAATCCGCCTCCCTGTCACCTCAGGCAAGCGTGACAACTACCGCACCGAGCTCATCGACTTCGACGTCGCCCACATCCGCCTGCCATACAATGACATTCTTGGGTATCTAGCCCTGGCCAAAGTTTATGGCAGTGACTCATCACGGCCACAACGTCCTCAAGATGCTAGGGAGCTTCAGCGTCATCATGGTCGCCTGCGAGGAAAAGGACGCGGTGTGCTCTCTTGAGCGGGCCTACCAGGCTGCAGCGACCGAAGACCCAGATAATGAAGGCACTGTCTACCCTCCTGAGGCTGTCCCCAAGAAGAAGAAGCAGTTGCTCTGCCAAGGGCCTCAGGAGAGCGGTGTCTCCAGCGGCACCACCCCAGGACCTACGTCCCACGGATGGGGCACCTCCCTCCCTCGCATAGGAAGGCGCGCCCGGCGCCCTCCTCAGGCTGGGCTCGGGAGCTCTCTTCTGGAGGGCCTCTGACCTAGCCCATGTCACGAGGGAGGCGCTCGGGCACCACGTGGAGGCATGCTTCACCGCACACTTCCCTCAAGAGGGAACAAGGCGTGGAGTGCCTGGTGCTCAGGAGTTCATCACCAAGGCGACCGAGGAGCTCCAAGAGGCGAAAACCATGCGTGGCGACCACCGCCCACCATCTGGCGCAGCCCCGCGTCCTGGCGAGGACGACGAGTTGCGCGTCTGCGTCGACATCCCAGGACTCAACAGGGCGGCATCTCAGGAGCGTTTCTGGCTTTCACGCGTTGGTCGGTGCGAGGGTCCACCTCACAGCTATGTTCGCATGCCATTCGGCTTGCCGAACATGGCTGTCACCTTCCAGCGCCACTTGCGAAGCATTCTGGCGGCTCAGGAGGCCAGGCATCACGCTGTCCTGGCAGAGATGGCGACGATTCTTCATGAGCCGCCCGGGCCCCCGAAGCCTCCTGAGGCTCAGGACCCAAGCGACTCGTGAGGAGCAACCCCTTCAGCATGCGTCTTTAGCCACGTCAACACCTCTCCAGCAACGGTACCAGGTGACTCTTTCTGGTTCATTTAGTTGGGGGCGCCCCTCGGACAGCATTATCCCCAAGTCGCACGGGCCTGTCCCTGCAGCGTGTATCCTTTTGCATCTTTAGCTTACTCTATTGGAGGCGCCCCTCGGGCTGCATCATCCCCAGGCCGCATGGGTCCGTCCCTGTGGCATGTATCGTCCTTGCATTTATCTAAACTAGCTTGCCTCATTGCATGAGTTACCTTATGATTATCACCTGCTTGGCTGTTGCCCTTCGCGGCCACCCGCGTTGCTGACCGGCCTCCTGCTCATCCCACAATGGGGGCTACACATGCTGGCACGACGCTTGTGCTCGGGTTCGTCCCTGCAACGCTGACAAACCTGAGTGGTCGAGCTCTGGCTCGCAGCACGCCCCCACGCACGTCACCTCACCAAACCCTCAGTGCCTTCATCCTCTTGCGGAAAGACCAGCGGCAGGGCAGCAAGCGCGATTACAAGATGTATTCTCCCCTCACACTAACCTGCAGGAATCTCCGGAGCCTAACTATGGGTGGCCCCGCCAGCTCCTTCCTTTTCTCATGCAATTCGCTTGCGTGTTAAAGGGGGAGCTCCTAAGCATCGCGTCTCAGGAGCTCTTACTGACTCTCCAGCCTTCACCCCCTGGGCTTGACCACGACATCGCGACCTGGCATACCAGCGGCGGCTGAGCTTCGCTCAAGGGTCGGGACCCGAGGACGCAGAGCACTTAGAAGAACGTGAAAAGGGGGGGCTGGCGCGGGCCTAACCTAGCCGTACCACCATCGCTGACGCACAAATCGGGCGCTGCACAAGGAATCGCCTCAGGCTCGCTAAGATAAGTCGCGCATTCAAGTTAGCCCAGCGTTGTGACTCAGGATTTTCGACTCTTGCAGCCTTGCTCCGGCAATGCCGCCTTCCTTTTCTGCCTTCAGGGAGCTGCTTGCACGCTAAAGGGGACCTCTTGAGCATCGCGCCTCAGGAGCTCTTACCGGACCTCGGGCCGCTCACCTCCTGGCCTTGACCACGGCATCGTGATCTGGCATACCAGCGACGGCAAAAGCCTGCCTGGGGATTGGGACCTGTCAGTGTAGAGCGCTAAGCTACCACAAGGACGAAAAGGGGGGACAATGCCGAAGCAAGACACGCAGCCGCGAACATCATAATGGGAATAATATCGGTGCAAAAGCACTACAGATTCTTTACACACCCCCACGGGGTTCATATTGATTCCTCACAGGGAACAAAAGAAGAAGCTTTCCAGGGGTCATATCTACAGACGTCGCCGCCGACGCCATCATCAACAATGGGCCACACAGGGCGGACACCAACCCCATCCAGATCACCAATGACGACGAGCAGATGCCATCGCTGCACTACGGGCATGGCGGGAGCTTGGGGGCACATAGCTGTCGTCGCTCGTCTCCAGAGTCTCGTCAAGCTCAGGAGAGTCGTTGGACTCCCAGGAGCCATCGCTGCTGCTGGAGGAACTGTAGGCAGGGCCGGGGGCGGGCTCGACGCCCGCTGCAGCGCCATCCTGGCGCCCCCCTCCAGGGCAGCACTCCAGGCGGCGGCCTTCCTCGTAGAAGACCTTGAAGAACATCGTGGAGGCGCCGTCGTACTCGAAGTGGATGGGGAGGGCCCCCTCCATGCGGCAAGCACGGGCGACCTTGCCCCATCCACGGGTCATGAAGATCTTGCCCGGGGAGACGACCTCGACCTCCGCTTCCGTTGCCGGGGTGCTGCACTCGGCATGCTGCAACCACAGCTCGAGCAGCCCTCTCGGCGGCATCTCTTTGGCGAAGAACTGCGGGAATCTGATCCATGTGTGCGGTGGCATCGCCGCCCACACCACGAGCTCGCGCGAGGAGCCCCTGGCATGAGTTCATGGGCCAGCGGCACGTGCCACCACAGCCTGGCCACCACGGCCATGGCGCGAGCGGTGCAGGGCGCTGCCTCCTCCTCCGGAGCCTTGTGCTTGGGCGTACAAGGGCATCGGGTACCCAGGAGGAGGCCGCTCGTACCAAGGCCTCGTCACCTCCTGCCTCACGACGACGTCGCGGGAGCGGACCAACCTCTTCTTCGGCGGAAGTGGCCCCTGCTCTTCGATGGGGGCTTTCCCTTTCTCAGCGGCGGAGAATCTCCTTATCGGCGCCATAAGTGTCACGGCAAGACGGAGAGACGAGGAGGAAGAAGAAGAAGAAGCAGGCGGCGTGGAGAAGGAGATGAGCAATGGGGGCTCTGCCCCCCTCCATTTATAGCCAGAAGGAGACCAACGGCCGGCCTCCACGATCGCAGGTAATGATGGTTTCCTTCTGCATGCAGCAGGGTCTCGTCAAGTCGAGCGGTTGCCGAGGCCGCATGGGGAAGCGAAGGCGCCCGCATCCCACCAATCGCCACGCGTCAATGAAGGCCGCAGGTGGTTGGGGCCTGCGGCGCTTCGCACTTGCCCTTTGGCTTCGCCTCGAAGCCAAGTTAGAGCGCGCCTTGGTCCCGGGGGCTATTGTCGGCATCCTGGGAATGGGGGTGCCCAGACTTGCCTGCCTGCGGCCCACGGCGTGGCTCCACTAGCGGCTCGGTATGGCCCAGCTTCGGCAGCAACAACTCAAGACCCTCGCGAGGGGCCAAGCCTCACGAGGCAGACGACACCAGGACCTCCCTGGGGGTGTCCTCACTAGGCTGGCTCCCGAGGAGCAGAGATATCTATGCAAGGGGCACCTCGTGAGCCGTGACGACCAAGGCCAGGCGGGCACCAGCGGGCGCAGGGTACCAGTTTCCTCTTTGGTGCTAGAGAGGCAAGCACAGGCGAGGAGTCCCGAGGCATCAGGCAAAGGTTTCCATATCGGTGCAACAAGACCAAGACCGACATGACGGCAGGAAGGAGGTCATCGCGGAGCCCACAGTGGCGTCACCACCAGAGCCTTTGGCAGGCGAAGACCACCTTTTGTCAGGATAGCTTGTACTATTTGTACCCCTTTAAACTTGGCCGTTGTGGGATCCCTTCCCGCCTAACATTTGGGAAGAGGACAGAGGTCATTATAAATAGGACTTAGCCACCACCATAGAGGGGGATGGATTATTCGGTTCACCCTCACACACACCAGCTCATCGAGCTCAAGAACACCTCACCTCCTGAGGCTGTTCGTCGAATATACTAGTTCATCCTTAGCCCTCGAGGCAATCCACCACCACACTGGAGTAGGGTATTACACCACGCGGTGGCCTGAACCAGTATAAACCTCTGTGTCTCTTGTTCTTTGGGTTCATCGAGCTAGGCCGTGGGATCGTTGAGCGGGCGAGCTAGGAAGAGAGAGTTCTTCGTGCGCACCCCAGAGTTCGAACCTCACAAGGGTTTGCTGGAACCCGTAATCCGACAGATACATGAACTCCTTCAAAATCTTATCAAGGTATGTACTCATCGAAAGTCTTATCAAGCGTCTTGATCTATCTCTATAGATCTTGATGCCCAATATGTAAGCAGCTTCACCGAGGTCTTTCATTGAAAAACTCTTATTCAAATATCCTTTTATGCTATCCAGAAATTCTATATCATTTCCAATCAACAATATGTCATCCACATATAATATTAGAAATGATACAAAGCTCCCACTCACTTTCTTGTAAATACAGGCTTCTTCGAAAGTCAGTATAAAACCATATGCTTTGATCACCTCATCATAGCGTATATTCCAACTCCGAGATGCTTGCACCAGTCCATAAATGGATCGCTGGAGCTTGCACACTTTGTTAGCACCTTTAGGATCGACAAAACCTTCTGGTTGCATCATATACAACTCTTCTTTAAGAAATCCATTAAGGAAATCAGTTTTGACGTCCATTTGCCAGATTTCATAATCATAAAATGTGGCAATTGCTAACATGATTCCGACAGACTTAAGCATCGCTACGGGTGAGAAAGTCTCATCGTAGTCAGCTCCTTGAACTTGTCAAAAACCTTTCGCGACAAGTCGAGATTTGTAGACAGTAACATTACCATCAGCGTCAGTCTTCTTCTCGAAGATCCATTTATTCTCTATGGCTCACCGATCATGGGCAAGTCAACCAAGTCCACACTTTGTTCTCATACATGGATCCTATCTTAGATTTCATAGCCTCAAGCCATTTATCGGAATCTGGGCTCATCATGGCTTCTTCATAGTTCGTAGATTCATCATGGTCTAGTAACATGACCTCTAGAACAGGATTACCGTACCACTCTAGTGCGGAACGTGCTCTGGTTGACCTATGAGGTTCGGTAGTAACTTGATCTAAAGTTTCATGATCATTATCATTAGCTTCCTCTCTAGTTGGTGTAGGTATCACTGGAACAGTTTTCTGTGATGAGCTACTTTCCAATTTGAGAGAAGGTACAATTACCTCATCAAGTTCTACTTTCCTCCCACTCACTTGTTTCGAGAGAAGCTCCTTCTCTAGAAAGGATCCATTCTTAGCAACAAAGATCTTGCCTTCGGATCTGTGGTAGAAGGTGTACCCAATGGTTTCTCTTGGGTATCCTATGAAGACACACTTCTCCGCTTTGGGTTCAAGCTTATCAGGCTGAAGCTTTTTCACATAAACATCACAACCCCAAACTTTAAGAAATGACAGCTTAGGTTTCTTGGCAAACCACAGTTCATATGGTGTCATCTCAACAGATTTAGATGGTGCCCTATTTAACGTGAATGCAGCCGTCTCTGATGCATAACCCCAAAACGATAGTGGTAAATCGGTAAGAGACATCATAGATCGCACCATATCTAATAAAGTACGGTTACGACGTTCGGACACACCATTACGCTGTGGTGTTCCAGGTGGCGTGAGTTGTGAAACTATTCCACATTGTTTTAAATGAAGGCCAAACTCGTAACTCAAATATTCGCCTCCGCGATCTGATCATAGAAAATTTATTTTCTTGTTACGATGATTCTCCACTTCACTCTGAAATTCTTTGAACTTTTCAAATGTTTCTGACTTGTGTTTCATCAAGTAGATATACCCATATCTACTCAAATCATCTGTGAAGGTCAGAAAATAATGATACCTGCCGCGAGATTCAACACTTATCGGACCGCATACATCGGTATGTATTATTTCCAATAAGTCATTAGCTTGCTCCATTTTTCTGTAGAACGGAGTTTTAGTCATCTTGCCCATGAGGCATGGTTCGCAAGTATCAAATGATTCATAATCAAGTAATTCCCAAAGCCCATCTGCATTGAGTTTCTTCATGCGCTTTATACCAATATGACCAAAACGACATTGCCACAAGTATGTTGCACTATCATTATCAACTTTCCATCTTTTGGCATCAATATTATGAATATGTGTATCACTACGATCAAGATTCAGTAAACCATTTATATTGGGTGTATGACCATAGAAGGTTTTATTCATGTAAACAGAACAACAATTATTCTCTGATTTAAATGAATAACCGTATTGCAATAAACATGATCCAATCCTATCCATGCTCAACGCAAACACCAAATAACATTTATTTAGGTTCAACACTATTCCCGAAGGTAGAGGGAGTATGCGATGGTGATCTTATCAACCTTGGAATCACTTCCAACACACATCGTCACCTCACCCTTAACTAGTCTCTGTTCATTTTTGCAACTCCTATTTTGAGTTACTAATCTTAGCAACTGAACCGATATCAAATACCCATGGGCTACTATGAACACTAGTAAAGTACACATCAATAACATGTATATGAAATATACCTTTGTTCACTTTGCCATCCTGCTTATCCGCCAAGTATTTGGGGCAGTTCCGCTTCCAGTGACCATTCCCTTTGCAGTAGAAGCACTCAGTTTTAGGCTTAGGTCCAGCTTTGGGTTTCTTCACGGGAGTGGCAACTTGCTTGCCATTCTTCTTGAAGTTACCTTTCTTCCCCATTTTCCCTTTTTCTTGAAACTAGTGATCTTGTTAACCATCAACATTTGATGATCTTTCTTGATTTCTACCTTCGCCGATTTCAGCATCGCGAAGAGCTCGAGAATCGTTTTCGTCATCCCTTGCATATTATAGTTCATCACGAAGTTCTAGTAGCTTGGTGGTACTTGATACATCTCCAACATATCTACTTTTCCTAATGCTTTTCCTCTTGTTTTAGACTGTAATTTGCATGATTTGAATGAAACTAACCCCGGACTGATGTTGTTTTCAGCAGAACTACCATGGTGTTGTTTTTGTGCAGAAATAAAAGCTCTCGGAATGGAACGAAACTTTGCGTGGAATTTTTATATAATAAATAAGAATTTCTGGAGCCAAGACCTACAGGAGAGGCGCACCTGGGTGGGCACAACCCACCAAGGCATGCCCCCTCTCCTAGCGCGCCCAGGTGGGTTGTCCCCACCTGGTGGCCCCGCTGACCCTGAACCCGACGCTATAAAATCACTTTATTCCAGAAAAAAATCAGGGAGAAAGAATTATCGCGATCCATGAGACGGAGCCGCCTTCACCTCCTATTCTTCATCGGGAGGCCAAATCTGGAGTCCGTTTGGGGCTTCGGAGAGGGGGGGTCTTCATTATTCATCATCCCCAACCCATCTCCATCGCCAATTCCATGATGCTCCCCACCGGGAGTGAGTAATTCCTTGGTAGGCTCACTGGTCGGTGAGGAGTTGGATGAGATTCATCATGTAATCGAGTTAGTTTTGTTAGGGCTTGTTCCCTAGTATCCACTATGTTCTAAGATTGATGTTGATATGGCTTTGCCATGCTTAATGCTTGTCACTTTGGGCCCGGGTGCCATGAACTCAGATCTGAACCGTTTATGTTATCATAATTATATCCATGTTTTAGATCTGATCTTGCAAGTTATAGTCACTTACTACGTGTTATGATCCGGCAACCCCGGAGTGACAATAGTCGGGACCAGTCCCGGTGATGACCGTAGTTTGAGGAGTTCATGTATTCACTATGTGTTAATGCTTTGTTCCGGTTCTCTATTAAAAGGAGGCCTTAATATCCTTTAGTTTCCAATATGGACTCCGCTGCCACAGGAGGGTAGGACAGAAGATGTCATGCAAGTTCTTTCCATAAGCACGTATGACTATTTACGGAATACATGCCTACATTATATTGACGAACTGGAGCTAGTGCCGTATCACCCTAGGTTATAACTGTCTCATGATGAATATGATCCAACAAGTCACCGATCCAATGCCTATGAATTTACCTTATATTGTTCTTGCTAAGTTACTAATGCTATCGTTACTGCTGCACTTGCTACAAAATTACTGCTATCACTTTTACCATTACCATTGCTGCTGCTACTATTATCAAAACTATCATACTACTTTGCTACTGATCACTTGGCTGTAGATAATTAATCTTCAGGTGTGGTTGAATTGACAACTCAGCTGCTAATACCTTCAAATATTCTTTGGCTCCCCTTGTGTCGAATATATAAATTTGGGTTGAATACTCTACCCTTGAAAACTGTTGCGATCCCCTATACTTGTGGGTTATCAAGACACTTTTCTGGCGCCGTTGCCGGGGAGCATAGCTATATTTCTGAGTCACTTGGGATTATTATCAATTTATCACTATGAAGAATCTGAAGGATGCTAAGACTAATATTTTTCCCTCAAAGATGAGGGGAGGTAAGGAACTGCCATCCAGTTCTGCTTTAGATTCACCTTTTGTTATAAGTAAACTTGCAACACCACCACATGCTATCAATTCTAATATGTCACAAGTTATTGATGATGCTACTTCTACTATGAATGATGCTTATGATGATGCTAGTACCTTGCTTGATGATGATGTGCCACTTGGTGAATTTCTTGATGAACAAATTGCTAGAGTAATACAGCATGATGTTGTTGAATCTGATGATGAGCTTGAAACTGAAACTCCTGAAACACCTACTAGAACTAGCCTTCCTAGATATGAATTGCCTAAGGTACCGGAAGGTTATGTTATGAATGAGGAGACAACTGGAGATATTCTTGCTTATAAGGATAGAGATGATCTAGAGAAATTATCATGCAAGTATAAAGAAAAATCTCTGAATGCTAGAATGAAATATGATCCTAAGTTTGCTACTTCACCTATCTTTATTGATGATAAGGATTATGAATTCTCTGTCGACCCAGAGTTAATTACTTTGGTTGAATCTGATCCTTTCCATGGTTATGAAACTGAAACTGCTGTGGCACTTCTTACTAAGTTGAATGACATAGCCACCCTTTTTACTCATGATGAGAAGACTCGCTATTACTTTATTCTCAAATTATTTCCGTTCTCATTAAAGGGTGATGCTAAAGCTTGGTACAATACTCTTGCTACTAGTTGTGTGCGTAGTCCTCAGGATATGATTTATTACTTCTCTGAAAAATATTTCCCTGCTCATAAGAAACAAGCTGCTTTACAGGAAATATTTAACTCTGTGCAAACTAAAGAAGAGAGTCTCCCACAAGCTTGGGGGAGGCTTTGCCAATTACTTAATACTTTGCTTGATCATCCTCTTAAGAAAAATGAAATACTTGATATCTTCTATAATGGACTAACCGATGCTTCTAGGGATTTCCTAGATAGTTGTGCTGGTTGTGTTTTCAGGGAACAAACTGTTGGACAAGCGGAAGAATTATTGAATGACATATTGAAAAATTATGATGATTGGACTCTTCCTAAACCACCGCCTAAACCCACTCCGAAGAAGAGGGGTATATTATATCTCAGTCCTGAAGATATGCAAGAGGCAAAGAAATCTATGAAGGAAAAAGGTATTAAAGCTGAGGATGTAAATTTTTTACCTCCTATTGAAGAAATACATGGGCTTAATACACCACCACTACCTAAGGTGGTAGAGGTAAATTCTTTAATGAAGTCCAGTGATGATGATAATCCTCACAATATGCATCCTAGCCAATGCCTTTATGAGTTTGAAAACTATATTAGAAAACAAGATCACTTCAATGCAAATCTTATGAAACAATTGAAATACAATTCTGATATGATTGCTTGCTTGACTGACTTGTTATTTAGAATATCGAATGATGTTAGAGGTGTTGGAAAACATGCTTCTATGGTTCAAACTCAGTTAGAACAAGTTGCTAAATCCCAAAGAGAGTTGCTTAATGAAATGAATAATAACATACATGACTTTGCTGTTAGAGTTGCAACTAGAGGAGGTACAATGACTCAGGAACCCCTTTATCCTGAGGGACACCCAAAAAGAATATAACAAGATTCACAAAGAGTTAACATTGATGCACCTGGTCCTTCTAAATAGAAAAAGAAGAAGAAAAATGATAGGACTTTGCATGCTTCTAGGGAACCTGAAATAGAAAAACCTCCTGATAATGATAATGATGTTTCTATCTCTCATGCTGAAACTCAGTCTGGTAATGAACATTCACCTAGTGATAATGAAAAATATAATATTGATGTTCATGAAGATACCCAACCAAACAATGAAAAAGAACCAGATAATGATGTTGAAATAGAACGACCTGTTGATCTTGATAACCCACAACCTAAGAATAAAAGATATGATAAAAGAGACTTTGTGGTTAGAAAACACGGTAAGGAAAGAGAACCGTGGGTTCAAAAACCTATTCCCTTTCCACCAAAGTTAACTAAAAAGAATGATGATGAAGAATTTGAACGCTTTGCTGAAATGCTGAGGCCAGTCTTTTTGCGCACTCGCTTGACTGATATCTTGAAAATGCCTCCTTATGCAAAGTATATGAAAGATATCATCACTAATACGAGAAAAATACCGGAAGCTGAAATCTCCACTATGCTTGCTAACTATACTTTTAAGGATGGAGTACCTAAAAAACTTGGAGATCCGGGAATACCAACTATACCTTGCTCCATCAAAAAGAATTATGTGAAAACTGCTTTGTGTGATTTAGGAGCTGGTGTTAGTGTTATGCCTTTCTCTTTATATAAAAGACTTGATTTGAATAAACTCACACCTACTGAAATATCTTTGCAAATGGCTGACAAATCAACTGCCATACCTATCGGTATCTGTGAGGACGTGCCCGTTGTTGTTGCTAATGTTACTATTTTGACTGACATTGTTATACTTGAGATGCCTGTGGACAACAACATGTCGATTATCCTTGGTAGAACCTTCTTGAATACTGCAGGGGCTGTCATTGATTGCAATAAAAGCTACGTCACTTTTCATATCAATGGTCATGAGCATACGGTGCACTTTCCGAAGAAACAATTCCAAGTGAATGGTATTAATGTCATTGAAAAATCTCCGACAATCACTATTGGAAGTTTTCAAATACCTCTACCTACTGTCAAAAAGAAATATGAAATGCTTATTGTTGGGTTCATTCATATCCCCATTGAGGTAACTTAGTGATTTACGAAAGTTCTTCGGTTTCATGCTAATCGGAAGTGGTTGTTAATAAGACCTGAACAACCTTATTAATGAATCATTTTTGAGAGGTATGAAGTTGATGAATTTAGTAAGCACTACCTTCTGTCCCTACTTTTTGTTTTCTGTTTTTATTAGTTAAATAGAATAAAATGCCATGTTTTGTCTGTTTTCTGAATTTCCCATGCAATAAAAAATGACCCAAAAAATAAAAGTTCTCAGAATGCTCTAAAAATTTAATACGATTTTGTTCTGAATATTTCTGAATTTCTGGTGCAAATAATATCAGAGGGAGGTGCACCAGGTGGGCACAACCCACCTGGGCGCGCCAGGACCCCTAGGCATGCCCTGGTGGGTGTGGTCCCCACGTGGGCCCCCTCACTTATCTCTTCATCCCACATCATCACTTACCTCCAGAAAAAAAATCTGCATTGCTCTCTATCCCGTCTTCTTGCTCTCAAACCCGCGGATTTCGATCTCTTTGCTCGAAGCTCCATTTCCGAAACTGTTTTGGGGGATTGTTGCTTGGTATGTGACTCCACCGTTTGTCCAATTAGTTTCTGTTTTAGTGGTTTATATTTTGAATAATTAGCTACTCTTGGTGCTGCTGTAGATGAGCTTGCATGTTAAATTCTTAGAGTTCTAAGTAGTTTGAATGCTTGCTATGGCCTCTATGTATCCCTATGAGTAGTTGGCATCAATTTTGTGAAGTTTTGTTGAGAAAAATTTGTGGACTATAAATTTCAGAATTTTTGTTCATAGGAAAAAGATGAATATCTTTAGGAAGTTTGCTTCTAAGAAGAACTCCAAGGGTGTTATTGGGGAGTCATCTGACAGTGATATCCATCCTCGGAGGTTGGCGGGGTACGGCCGTGCGAATGGCCGCATACCCAGTTCATGGAAGAGGCTGGAATTCTTCAAGAGTTCACACAATATGCTGCTAATGCCGGCCTCACCGACTTCATCGCAGATGAGTGTGAACAACATCAAATCCTCACAAACATCTTTGTTCAAAGTTTTACTTTCCTTCCTAGGAATAATCCTTGTGAAGTGAGTTTTGATTTATATGCTGAAAACCATCAGATACCACTTACTGAATTTTGTAACATATGGATGATCCCTTCTGATGGGAGCTTAGCCGAGCCTAGGTCGGCTGAGTTTGAGGCCTTTTGTCGCACTTTGACAGTGAGAGATGAGAGAGGGGTGTCAGCTATCATTGCCGCTGGCTTGCATTTTCCTGCTGTTCATTACTTTGCTCTTTTCATTGCAAAATGCTTGCTTGCTAGAGAGAAGGTGGGTGCACTCAGTTCACCAGACCTTGCTGTTTTACGTCGTGCATTAGAGGGCGACATCACTTATAGCTTGGGAGCTATTGTGGCTCGTCGTCTCCATATTAATAAATCCAAGGGTAAAATACATGGTGGGATCTTTGCTACTCATTTAGCGGCTCACTTTAATGTTGAGATACGCCCTCATGATTACCCCCTGACCAAGGTTTACCTAGACCACACAGCCATGGATCACCACCATTTCACTGATAAAGATTCTCCTGACATTCCTATTCCTTATAACCTGGTTTTTAGCATTGAAACTCGTGATATTATCCCGTTGCCTGCTCCTGCTTTGTTTGATTCTGTTGGTAGGGGCGGATTTAGGATTATGCCTGCAGACATCATCGCCTACCGAAACGCTCAGGCTGCTGCAGAGGCAGCAAAGGAACCTCAGCAATGGGACGATTGGATGCCCGCTCCTCAGTACCCCTACTACCATCCAGGCTACTGATCGACTACCAAGCTAGGCCAAAAGCCTAAGCTTGGGGGAGTATGTGTTCTCACCGACATTATATTCATGTCCACTCATTTTCATTTGTCGGTGTTCACACTTTTTCATTGTATCATCCATGCTTAGATTTATTTTTCTTGCTTTCTTTTTGTGTGTTTGAAAAACCTCAGAAAAACCAAAAAAATTAGTTGTAGTAGTTTACTTTCTATGCATGCTTAGTAGTAGCACTAAAAAGAAAACCCAAAAAGATTTCCTTGTTCTTCTTTTGCTTGTTGGGAGCTTTCCTGTGTAAATAGTCTTTCTCGTTCTTGCTTTTCCCTTTTATTTGCTTGTTCAAGAAAACCAAAAACTCCAAAAATATTTCAGTGCATTTCTCCGAATTTCTTTTCTTTTTATTCGAGTATTACAGAGGAGAAGACCACGATGAAAATGTTGAGTGGCTCTCATATGAAAAAATGTTAATCTAATAAAGAGCTCGTTTTACCTTGTCTCCTCCCATTGAATAAAATGTTTGCAGATTCCAGCTTAGTCCACGGCACTCTTGCACTATTATTATTTTCATATCGTTCGGTCGTGCAAGTGAAAGGCAATAATGACGACATTCAATGAACTGGCCGTGGCAGAGAGAAATGGGTATGAACTCGACTTGTTCTATTTGTGTAAATATGTTTAACCTAGTATCCATGATTCAGGCCATTATGATTAAACATGTTTGCAATGACAATTAGAGATTATAGTTTCTCATGCCATGCATAAATAGCTAGGACTGGATAATGATTTATCTTGGATATCAACATTGCATTAAAATGATTGTGATGTAGTATGAGGATATGGTATCCTCCTCTGAATGTTTGAGTGGCTTGACTTGGCACATGTTCATGCATGTAGTTGAATCAAAACCAACATAGCCTCTATGATATTTATGTTCATGGTGTCCATATCCTACTCATGATACTGTCCAATGTTACTTATGCATAATGCATGTTTATGACCGTTGTTGCTCTCTAGCTGGCCGCATCTCAATCTATTTGCTAGCCTTCGCCTGTACTAAGTGGAAATTCTGCTTGTACATCAAAAACCTTGAACCCAAAGTTATTCCAGGTGGGTCCACCATACCTACCTATATGCGGTATTACCCTGCCGTCCTAAGTAAATTTGCATGTGCCACCTCTAAAATCTTCAAATAAATATCCTTTTTGTGTGCCTGGATCGTTCATGGAACGACAGGAGGTGGTCGGTATCTTCCATGCTAAGCGGGTTATTCTCAGGTTGAGTGTTTATTCACTCGCCATCGCACGAGAAAAGGGCGGTAATAGGGATGCCCAGTCCCAAACTGCAAAAGAAATGATCTCTCAAATAATCAAACAAAAACTCCCAATGGAGTCAAAACCTTTACTTTTATCGCTTGGGAACCACCACTAGCGTGCTTAGCATGGAAGATATTGATAACTGATGGTCGTGAAGTAAATGAGAAAGGTGCATGTCTCAAAATATCATTTACCTCTGTTTTAAAACTTGAGCTGTGGCACCTCTGCAAATCACTGCTTCCCTCTGCGAAGGGTCTATCTATTTACTTTTATGTTGTGTCATCACCTTCTAAAACAAGTGCTAGAACCTGAGAGCACAACTGTCATGACTTATGCATTGTGTGTAGCTAATGTTGGGTGCATCATGACTGGATCTTTTCTACCATGAATTACAATGTTTAGTCACTGCTTGAACTTTGGAGGTGCTCTGCATTTATGTTTTGCGGTCTCAGAAAGGGCTAGCGAGATACCACTATTGTCATATTATATCATGGTTGCTTTGACAACGTGTTGCTGTTTGAGATATCTTATTATTGCTCGCTAGCTGATTATGTCATTGATATGAGTCAATATAATATTTAAGAGTTATTGTTGACATGGTTAGTTATAATTTTGGCTGGAAACCTGGGTGCTTTTTAAGCTTATTTATGCAAACAAGAGCAAAAGAGTTCTTAAAAGTTTTTCTTTTTCACTTTTAGTTTATCAATTGAATTGCTTGAGGACAAGCAAAGGTTTAAGCTTGGGGGAGTTGATACATCTCCAACGTATCTACTTTTCCTAATGCTTTTCCTCTTGTTTTGGACTCTAATTTGCATGATTTGAATGAAACTAACCCCAGACTGACGCTATTTTCAGCAGAACTACCATGGTGTTGTTTTTGTGCAGAAATAAAAGTTCTCGGAATGGAACGAAACTTTGCGAGGAATTTTTATGTAATTAATAAGAATTTCTAGAGTCAAGACCTACTGGAGCGGGGCACCTGGGTGGGCACAACCCACCAGGGCGCGCCCCCTCTCCTGGCGCGCCCAAGTGGGTTGTCCCCACCTGGTGGCCCCGCTGACCATGAAACTGATGCTACAAAATAACTTTATTCCAAAAAAATCAAGGAGAAAGAATTATCGCGATCCACGAGACGGGGCTGTCGTCACCTCCTGTTCTTCATCGGGAGGCCATATCTGGAGTTCGTTTGGGGGCTCCGGAGAGGGGAGTCTTCGTTCTTCATCATCACCAACCCTTCTCCATCGCCAATTCCATGATGCTCCCCACTGGGAGTGAGTAATTCCTTCGTAGGCTCACTGGTCGGTGAGGAGTTGGATGAGATTCATCATGTAATCGATTAGTTTTGTTAGGGCTTGGTCCCTAGTATCCACTATGTTCTAAGATTGATGTTGCTATGACTTTGCCATGCTTAAAGCTTGTAACTTTGCGCCCGGGTGCCATGCACTCAGATCTGAACCGTTTGTTATCATAATTATATCCATGTTTTAGATCCGATCTTGCAAGTTATAGTCACCTACTACGTGTTACGATCCGGCAACCCCGGAGTGACAATAGTCGGGACCACTCCCGGTGATGAGCGTAGTTTGAGGAGTTCATGTATTCACTATGTGTTAATGCTTTGTTCCGGTTCTATATTAAAAGGAGGCCTTAATATCCCTTACTTTCCAATATGGACCCCGTTGCCTGATACGTCTCCGTCGTATCTATAATTTTTTATTGTTCCATGCCAATATTCTACAACTTTCATACACTTTTGGCATCTTTTTATACTATTTTTGGGACTAACATATTGATCCAGTGCCAAGTGCCAGTTCCTGTTTGTTGCATGTTTTTTGTTTCGCGGAAAATCCATATCAAACGGAGTCCAATCGGGATAAAAACTAACGGAGATTTTTTTTGGAATATATGTGATTTTTCGGAAGAAGAATCAATGCAAGACGATGCCCGAGGGGGCCACGAGGCAGGGGGCGCGCCCCTGACCCTCGTGTCCACCCCATAAGGCGGTTGGTGCCCTTCTTTCGCCACAAGAAAGCCAATATCCGGATAAAAATCGTGTTCAAATTTCAATCCCATCGGAGTTACGGATCTCCGGGAATATAAGAAACGGTGAAAGGCCAGAATCAAGGAGCGCAGAAACAGAGAGAGACAGAAGACAGATCCAATCTCGGAGGGGCTCTCGCCCCTCCGTCGCCATGGAAACCATGGACCAGGGGGTAAACCCTTCTCCCATCTAGGGGGAAGGTCAAGGAAGAAGAAGAAGGAGGGGGGCCCTCTCCCCCTCTCTCCCGGTGGCGCCGGAACACCGCCGGGGCCATCATCGTGTGACGGCGATCTACACCAACACCTCCGTCATCTTCACCAACATCTTCATCACCTTCCCCCATCTATCTATAGTGGTCCACTCTCCTGCAACCCGGTGTACCCTCTACTTGAACATGGTGCTTTATGCTTCATATTATTATCCAATGATGTGTTGCCATCCTATGATGTCTGAGTAGATTTTCGTTGTTCTATCGGTAATCGGTGAATTGCTATGATTGGTTTAATTTGCTTGTGGTTATGTTGCTATCTTTTGGTGCCCATCATATGAGCGCGCGCATGGATCACACCATAGGGTTAGTTGTATGTTGATAGGACTATGTATTGGAGGGCAAGAGTGACAGAAGCTTCAACCTAGCATAGAAATTGATGCATACGGGATTGAAGGGGGGCCAATATATCTTAATGCTATGGTTGGGTTTTACCTTAATGAATGTTAGTAGTTGCGGATGCTTGCTAATAGTTCCAATCATAAGTGCATAGAATTCCAAGTCAGGGATGACATGCTAGCAGTGGCCTCTCCCACATAAAACTTGCTATTGGTCTAGTAAAGTAGTCAATTGCTTAGGGACAATTTCGTAACTCCTACCACCACTTTTCCACACTCGCTATACTAACTTTATTGCTTCTTTATCTAAACAACCCCTACTTTTGATTTACGCACTCTTTATTATCTTGCAAACCTATCCAAAAACACCTACAAAGTACTTCTAGTTTCATACTTGTTCTAGGTAAAGCGAACGTTAAGCATGCGTAGAGTTATATCGGTGGCTGATAGAACTTGAGAGAATATTTGTTCTACCTTTAGCTCCTTGTTGGGTTCGACACTCTTACTTATTGAAAGAGGCTACAATTCTTTACCTAATATTAAAGGGAGAAGCCTTTCATAGTTCTCCATAAGTCATCCTTTTATATCCATTGATCTTGTGTTAATCATAAAAAGTAACAGTTGAGATTTATTAGACGCTACAGCCACCCCTAAAAAAACGGACGCTACAGCCGCTCAAAAAAACAAGGCTACATCGGGAGATAAACAGCCGGGGCCGACCAAAACTCTGATCCAATTCTTGCGTGGTGTTCTTCCACCTCCCTCGATAATTAGGGGTCGCCAAGGTGCTCCTCTCCCGCATCCATCCCTTCCTCATGTAGCCGTCGTCGCTGCTCTTGCTTGTCGATAGATGGCACCATCTCCTATGCAATGGTTTGTGCCAAAACCATGGAGAAGAGGAGCAGCTCGTCATGGAGGAGGAGGCAACGGCCGGGAGGGGGTGGGAGGTGAGACCGACGCGGTCTAGCGAGGCGTGCACGATGTTGAAGGCTTTGCTCAGGTGGCAGGGGGCAACATCACCAGCTTGTAGATGCGTGGGTAAGGGGATGGGTAGAGGAGCCGGCGCTGCATCTTGCAGTCCTGGCCATGGCTGGGTGAGGAAGGAGAATAGGTAAATTCAGGATTTTTCAGAGAGATTAGGGCTCCTTGATTATCAGAGAGAAACTGGATCGGTGGACTAGTGTGCTACGGTTGATTAGGACTTTTCAGAGATCAGGGCTGCTTGATTAATTAGATATAAACTGGATCAATACTTGGCAGTTGGGAGTGGTGTGCTACACTTGATTTGGGGATGTGTACTAGCAGGTTTCTGGCAACTATTTCATACTCTCCGGTTGTTCTTCGCTTTTGCTGTTACTCATGAGAATCAGTCAACTATGATGCAGTATTGCAGTGCTTTCCAAGAGCTAGAGCACAACGGAAGTACAGATGGTTTTTCACGGCTACACAATAGGAAATTGATCTTCATTCATTCATAAATCATAATTAGTGTAGTTCAAGCAGATTGTTTGCTATTAATTATAGGCCATTTTAGTTTGGCTGATTAAATCAAGACTTTGATTAGTAAATAAAATTACAACTTATATGTAGATAACTTTTATTAACTTTAATTTTCTATTTTGTAGTTCCATGCAGTTATTTGTCATACATACTTTATTTCCGTAAAATTGTATCTGTTGCACATCTTTTGTTTATCTCTATATCTATGACGATTACCCACTCCGAAGATTCCGCACGTTAATCTGAAATAAAAGGAGAAGACTAGAACCATGATTTTATTCAATGATGGTTGATTTAGTAGTATGATCAAAGCAAATGTGCTGAGCTCTCCTCATGTTCATCTCCAACCTTTGAAACTCAGTTTACTAATTTAGAAATCCAGCATTTATATTCCAGTACATGATTTTATTCGATGATTGTGTATTTAATAGGTACGATCTAATCAAGGATGTCCAACTCTCATGACCATGTTCCTCTCCAATCATTGAGCCTCAGTTTCAATCCATCATGTAAAGTCCTAGTACATGATTTTATCTCATGGTTGTTAATTTAGGAAAGGAGTTGTACCTTGTTGTTTGAAGCAGATCAGGTGGCCGCCTCTCTCTGCGAGGCTCCCACGAGGAATACAGTGGCGGTCTGGCGCTGCAGCCATTCGCTACCTCGACACCATTCAACTTCCTCACCAGTCACTCCTAAGGAAACTCACAGGCAAGTTACTTTCAATCCTTCAATTATCTGCTATAGATCATTTACTCATATAATTTATTTCAAGTATCGCAGTCCAAATCGTTGGTGTATTTTATGTACTTCTATCATGCTAGATTTTGTTGGAAGTCCATTGCATGTGTATGCAAATTTAGAGAATGGAAGTTGTAGTGAAGTAAATAAAATCTGAGACCTCGATCTAATTCACGGCCTTTGTGCAAGTCTGAGATGAACAAGGTACATTGATTTTCCAAGATTGAAAATTCATGAATCAACATGTGAATTTACTTAACCTGAAACTTGATGACAGGTACTTCAGTGTGCGCACAGTTTTTGGCATATTTTATGTACTGTACTACTACTTTGCTTTTGTCTCATGCAAAATGTTTGCAACACCTTAGTAGATAAAAGGGATAAGTGATAGGACACATGTTGCACTATTTGAGGATAAGTTACTGAAGTTGATTCCAAATTTCCAAGGCGCAAATACTTTGTTCCAAAATCCTATGAAGTAATTGCACTTGGAGTAGAAGAATACATAATACCTTTTAGATACATACATAAAATGAAATACGGAGAAGAACCATTCTCAGAAGAAAAAAATGAGGAGAATGAGAAGAATTTTTTTAGTGCAACATCAGACCTCATGGCAAAATGATGAATCTAGGCATGAAGCAAAGTTCGATCATCGTGAGGTTAGTCCATCATTGTCATCATTCCATCCATTATTTACACAAATAACACAATCAACTAGATGGCTGTTAGAACTTTGGATAATAAGTGCATTTTTGCTTTTACACCGGTGCGTTTTGCCTTACCTTTCTTCTGTTTGAACATATCCATGTAGCTATCTCGGAAGGTGAACATAGCCTATATAGGTATCTATGTAGTCTATGGACCAAACCATCTTACATGTCCATTTGTTTTGTTTGTGTTGTCCCTTTTCCATCCTACACATAACAATGCGAGGTACTCTCTTGGTCACTGGTCCAATATGTTTGCCAGGCTGAGTTAATGATCTCACTTTATCATTTTCACTCCATTTAGTAATAGTCTTATTATCTCTCTTAGCCTTAAGTTGTTTTTAATTATTATATTTGCAAGGTTATTTCTATGCTTTCTTGTTGCATTGTGGTTGATATAGCATATGCATAAATATTATTTATGGTGCTATTATAAGATCCTTTCCTGTTATTCTTTGCTACTACTATTTGTTGTGTGGACCACCAGTTGGAGTCTGAGCTCAAATGTTCCTTTTCCCTGGGCATGTGCAACACGTTCAAATAGACTCATCCCAACTAGGTGACAGTGAAGGGGGTGGGGGCATGCGAGGAGACACCACCGCTCTAGCAGCTTCGGCGGCCACCGCAGAGGTGGAGTTTGCGGCACGGCTAAGGGTGATGGCCCTTCCCATTCGCCGGCCAGCCTCACAACCTGTAGGTACCGTCCAACACCTTTTCTTTTCATGATTGGATGCTGCTAATTGGGTTGGTCATATGATCATTGTTTACCCCGTTGCAACGCACGGGCATATGTGCTAGTGATCCCCTATACTTGTGGGTTATCAAGACCTTTTTCTGGCGCCGTTGCCGGGGAGTTATAGCGTGGGGTGAATATTCTCGTGTGTGCTTGTTTGCTTTATCACTAAGTAGTTTTTATTTTGTGCTCTTGTTTTCTATCTTTAGTTATGGGTAGGAAATGCAAAATACCAAAAAAATTAGTGGTACATACTGAACCAATGGTTGAAGAACCACTCAAAATCTATCACACTCTTGAACCTTTTTACTTGGATCATCTTCGATCCCCTTGTGCTCGTGCTGAAACCCCAGCTAGCTTAGTTGAGGGAAAATCTTTAGATGAGCATGCTTGTTATGTGCGACACCGCTTATCTCAAAAAGGGAAACTTTTACTGGATCAAATTCATCGTTTGCAATGCTATGCTTGGAATTTATGTTAAATATATGATTTTACTTGTTGTTCTGAAGACCCTAAGAAACACCTTCCCTACCAATGTAAGTTTAGTGATAATGGAATCGTATCTTCGTATGCTAAGGGTGTTTATAATTACTATGATGTTCAATAAATTGAAGAATTTGTTGCTTTTAAGGGTGCTTATGAAATTGCTTCTTTGATTGAAACGTATGATGCTACTCTTTTCAAATCTGAAAATTTTGCCATACTTAAATATTTTTATGATAATTATGCTTCTAATGCCTATGTTAAACCATATATTGAGGACTCCTCCGCTGTCCAAGATAGACTAATATTTTGCAGGAGTCTATGTAAGAAGGAATTGATGAAACTGTGGGCTCATTAGATGAAAAAGATGATGAGGAGAGCGAAGAACAAAAGGAGGAAGAGCAGATTAGCTACCCGTTCCCACCTTCTAATAAGAGTAACTCTTCAACTCATACATTGTTTAATGTCCCTTCATTCTTATCGAAGGACGAATGCTATGATGATTGTTATGATCCCATTGTTTCTTTTGAAATATCCCTTTTTGATGATGCTTGCTATGCTTGTGGCCAAGATGCCAATATGAATTATGCTTATGGAGATGAACTTGCTATAGTTCCTTATGTTAAACATTAAATTGTTGTTATTGCACCCACACATGATAGTCCTATTATATTTTTGAATTCTCCTAACTACACTATATCGAAGAAGTTTGCCGTTATTAAGGATTATATTGATGGGTTGCGTTTTACTACTACACATGATGATTTTGATAGATATAATATGCATGTGCTTGCTGCTCCTACTTGCAATTATTATGAGAGAGGAACTACATCTCTGCCTCTCTATGTTTCCAATACGATAAAATTGCAAGAAACTTCTTATGATATGCATTGGCCTTTACTTGATGTGCATGAATTGTTCTTGTATGACATGTTGATGCATAGGAAGAGAGTTAGACTTCGTTGTTGCATGATATATGTTACTTTGTGCTCACTACTAAATCACAAATCATTGTTAATTAAAATTGGCTTTGATATACCTTGGGATCCAGGTGGATCCATTACTTGAGCACTATATGCCTAGCTTAATGGCTTTAAAGAAAGCGCTGCCAGGGAGACAACCTGGAAGTTTTAGAGATTCATTTATTTCTGTTGTGTGGCTTTATAAAGTTTAAAAACAAAAATAATGTGCCAAGATTTTTCTTTAGGATGTTTACATTGCTTGTTGGTTTGTATGGTGCAAAACAGAAACTTTGGCTGTAATGCGTGATTTTACATTTTTTTTACTGGAACATCGAACGGTTCTGAAACTTTTTTCACTGTCTTTCTATACAAATTGTTTATTTTTCCTATTTTTCAGAATTTTTGGAGTATCAGAAGTATGGTGAATGTTCAGATTACTACAGACTGTCCTGTTTAAGACAAATTCTGTTTTTGATGAATTGTTTGCTTGTTTTGATGAAACTATCGATTTCTATCAGTGGATTAAGGCATGGAAAAGTTATATTACAGTAGCTACAATGCAAAAACAAAATATGAATTGGTTGGCAAAAGTACTTAGAGTAGTGATTTGCTTTATTATACTAACGGATCTTACCGAACTTTCTATTGAGTTTTGTGAGGATGAAGTGTTCGAAGATCGAGGATATCTTGATATGAGGATAAGGAGGAGAGGCAAGAGCTCAAGCTTGGGGATTCCCAAGGCACCCCAAGTAAATATTTAAGGAGACTCAGGCGTCTAAGATTGGGGATGCGCCGGAAGGCATCCCATCTTTCTTCAACAAGTATGAATATGTTTTCGGATTCGTTTCGTTCATGCGATATGTGCAAATCTTGGAGCGTCTTTTGCATTTAGTTTTCACTTTTCTTTTATGCACCATGCTGGTATGAGATAGTCCATGGTTAATTTATAGAATGCTCTTTGCACTTCACTTATATCTTTTGAGTATGGCTTTATAGAATGCTTCATGTGCTTCACTTATATCAGTTGAAGTTTGGATTGCCTGTTTCTCTTCACATAGAAAACCGCCATTTGTAGAATGCTCTTTTGCTTCACTTATATTTGTTAGAGCGTGGGCACATCTTTTGTAGAAAGAATTAAACTCTCTTGCTTCACTTATATCTATTTAGAGAGTTGATAGGAACTGGTCATTCACATGGTTAGTCATAAAATCCTACATAAAACTTGTAGATCACTGAATATGATATGTTTGATTCCTTGCAACAGTTTTGCGATATAAAGATGGTGATATTAGAGTCATGCTAGTGGGTAGTTGTGGATTGTAGAAATACTTGTGTTGAAGTTTGTGATTCCCGTAGCATGCACGTATGGTGAACCGTTATGTAACGAAGTTGGAGCATGAGGTATTTATTGATTGTCTTCCTTATGAGTGGCGGTCGGGGACGAGCGCTGGTCTTTTCCTACCAATCTATCCCCCTAGGAGCATGCGTGTAGTACTTTGTTTTGATGACTAACAGATTTTTGCAATAAGTATGTGAGTACTTAATGACTAATGTTGAGTCCATGGATTATACGCACTCTCACCCTTCCATCATTGCTAGCCTCTTCGGTACCGTGCATTGCCCTTTCTCACCTCGAGAGTTGGTGCAAACTTCACCGGTGCATCCAAACCCCGTGATACGATACGCTCTATCACACATAAGCCTCCTTATATCTTCCCCAAAACAACCACCATACCTACCTATCATGGCATTTCCATAGCCATTCCGAGATATATTGCCATGCAACTTCCATCATCTTCACATACATGACTTGAGCATTTATTGTCATATTGCTTTGCATGATCATAAGACAGCTAGCATGATGTTTTCATCGCTTGTCCGTTTTTTGATGTCATTGCTACGCTAGATCATTGCACATCCCGGTACACCGCCGGAGGCATTCATATAGAGTCATATTTTTGTTCTAGTATCGAGTTGTAATATTGAGTTGTTAGTAAATAAAAGTGTGATGATCATCATTATCAGAACATTGTCCCATGTGAGGTTATCAAAATAAAAGTGGCCAAAGAAGCCCCAGAAAAAAAGGAGAGGCCAAAGAAGCCTAAAAAAAGAGAAAAAATAAGAGAAAAGAGAGAAGGGACAATGTTACTATCCTTTTACCACACTTGTGCTTCAGAGTAGCACCATGTTCTTCATATAGAGAGTCTCTTGAGTTATCACTTTCATATACTAGTGGGAATTTTCATTATAGAACTGTGCTTGTATATTCCAACAATGGGCTTCCTCAAATGCCCTAGGTCTTCATGAGCAAGAAAGTTGGATGCACACCCACTTAGTTTCAGTTTGAGCTTTCATACACTTATAGCTCTAGTGCATCCGTTGCACGGCAATCCCTACTCCTCACATTGATATCAATTGATGGGCATCTCCATAGCCCGTTGATTAGCCGCGTCGATGTGAGACTTTCTCCTTTTTGTCTTCTCCACACAACCTCCACCATCATATTCTATTCCACCTATAGTGCTATGTCCATGGCTCACGCTCATGTATTGCGTGAAAGTTGAAAAGGTTTGAGAATGTCAAAAGTATGAAACAATTGCTTGGCTTGTCATCGGGGTTGTGCATGATTTGAATATTTTGTGTGGTGAAGATGGAGCATAGCCAGACCATATGATTTTGTAGGGATAACTTTCTTTGGCCATGTTATTTTGAAAAGACATGATTGCTTTATTAATATGCTTGAAGTATTATTGTCTTAATGTCAAATGATAGACTATTTCCTTGAATCACTCGTGTCTTAATATTCGTGCCCTAATTAGATTATGTGATCAAGATTATGTTTGGTAGCATTCCACATAAAAAATTATCTTTTTTATCATTTACCTACTCGAGGACGAGCAGGAATTAAGCTTGGGGATGCTGATACGTCTCCGTCATATCTATAATTTTTGATTGTTCCATGCCAATATTCTACAACTTTCATATACTTTTGGCAACTTTTTATACTATTTTTGGGACTAACATATTGATCCCGTGCCCAATGCAGTTCCTGTTTGTTGCATGTTTTTTGTTTCACTGAAAATCCATATCAAACAGCGTCCAAACGGGATAAAAACTGACGGAGATTTTTTTGGAATATATGTGATTTTTGGGAAGAAAAATCAACGCGAGACGATGCCCGAGGGGGCCACGAGGCAGGGGGCGCGCCCCAGGGGGGTGGGCGTGCCCCTGACCCTCGTGGCCACCCCGTAAGGCGGTTGGTGCCCTTCTTTTGCCGCAAGAAAGCCAATATTCGGATAAAAATCGTGTTCAAATTTCAATCCAATCGGAGTTATGGATCTCCGGGAATATAAGAAACGGTGAAAGGCCAGAATCAGGGAGCGGGGAAACAGAGAGAGACAGAGAGACATATCCAATATAAGAGGGGCTCTCGCCCCTCCGCTGCCATGGAAGCCATGGACCAGGGGGTAAACCCTTCTCCCATCTAGGGGGAAGGTCAAGGAAGAATAAGAAGGAGGGGGGCCCTCTCCCCCTCTCACCCTGTGGCGCCGGAACGCCGCCGGGGCCATCATCGTGTGACGGAGATCTACACCAACACCTCCGTCATCTTCATCAACATCTTCATCACCTTCCCCCATCTATCTACAGCGGTCCACTCTCCCGCAACCCGGTGTACCCTCTACTTGAACATGGTGCTTTATGCTTCATATTATTATCCAATGATGTGTTGCCATCCTATGATGTCTGAGTAGATTTTCATTGTCCTATCGGTAATTGGTGAATTGATATGATTGGTTTAATTTGCTTGTGGTTATGTTGTTGTCCTTTGGTGCCCATCATATGAGCGCGCGCGTGGATCACACCATAGGGTTAGTTTTATGTTGATAGGACTATGTATTGGAGGGCAAGAGTGACAGAAGCTTCAACCTAGCATAGAAATTGATGCATACGAGATTGAAGGGGGACCAATATATCTTAATGCTATGGTTGGGTTTTACCTTAATGAACGTTAGTAGTTGCAGATGCTTGCTAATAGTTCCAATCATAAGTGCATAGAATTCCAAGTCAGGGATGACATGCTAGCAGTGGTCTCTCCCACATAAAACTTGCTATCGGTCTAGTAAAGTAGTCAATCGCTTAGGGACAATTTCGCAACTCCTACCACCACTTTTCCACACTCGCTATACTAACTTTATTGCTTCTTTATCTAAACAGCCCCTACTTTTTATTTACGCGCTCTTTATTATCTTGCAAACCTATCCAAAAACACCTACAGAGTACTTCTAGTTTCATACTTGTTCTAGGTAAAGCGAACGTTAAGCGTGCGTAGAGTTGTATCGGTGGTCGATAGAACTTGAGGGAATATTTGTTCTACCTTTAGCTCCTCGTTGGGTTAGACACTCTTACTTATCGAAAGAGGCTACAATTGATCCCCTATACTTGTGGGTTATCACTGCCACGGGAGGGTAGGACAGAAGATGTCATGCAAGTTCTTTCTATAAGCACGTATGACTATTTACGGAATACATGCCTACATTATATTGACGAACTGGAGCTAGTGCCATATCACCCTAGGTTATAACTATCTCATGAAAAATATCGCCCAACAAGTCACCGATCCAATGCCTACGAATTTACCTTATATTGTTCTTGTCGGGGAACGTAGTAATTTCAAAAAAATTCCTACGCACACGCAAGATCATGGTGATGCATAGCAAGGAGAGGGGGGAGTGTAGTCCACGTACCCTCGTAGAAAGTAAGCGGAAGCGTTATGACAACGCGGTTTATGTAGTCGTACGCCTTCACGATCGACCGATCCTAGTACCGAAAGTACGGCACCTCCGCGATCTGCACACGTTCGGCTGGGTGACGTCCCACGAACTCACGATCTAGCAGAGTGTCGAGGGAGAGCTTCGTCAGCACGACGGCGTGATGACGGTGATGATGAAGCTACCGGCGCAGGGCTTCGCCTAAGCACTATGACGATATGATCGAGGTGGATTATGGTGGAGGGGGGCACCGCACATGGCTAAGAAATCAATGATCAACTTGTGTGTCTATGGGGTGCCCCCTCCCCCGTATATAAAGGAGTGGAGGAGGGGGAGAGGGCCGGCCTCCTAGGCGCGCCCAAGGGGGGAGTCCTACTCCCGGTGGGAGTAGGATTCCCCCTTCCCAAGTTGGAGTAGGAGAGGGAAGGAAGGGGGAGAAGGAGAGAAGGAAAGGGGGGCCGGCCCCCCTCCCAATTCGGATTGGGCTTGGGGGGGCGCCCCCACCTTGGCCGCCTCCTCCTCCTTTCCACTATGGCCCATTAAGGCCCATTGACTCCCCGTGGGGTTCCGGTAACCCCTCGGTACTCTGGTATATGCCTGAACTCTCTCGAAACCTTTCCGATGTCCAAATATAGTCATCCAATATATCGATCTTTATGTCTCAGACATTTTGAGACTCCTCGGCATGTCCGTGATCATATCCGGGACTCCGAACTACCTTCGGTACATCAAAATACATAAACTCCTAATACCGATCGTCGCCGAACGTTAAGCCTGCGGACCCTACGGGTTCGAGAACTATGTAGACATGACCGAGACACGTCTCCGGTCAATAACCAATAGTGGAACCTGGATGTTCATATTGGCTCCCACATATTCTACGAAGATCTTTATTGGTCAAACCGCATAACAACATACGTTGTTCCCTTTGTCATCGGTATGTTACTTGCCCGAGATTCGATCGTCGGTATCTCAATACCTAGTTCAATCTCGTTACCGGCAAGTCTCTTTACTCGTTCCGAAATGCATCATCCCGCAACTAACTCATTAGTCACATTGCTTGCAAGGCTTATAGTGATGTGCATTACCGAGAGGGCCCAGAGATACCTCTCCGACAATCGGAGTGACAAATCCTAATCTCGATCTATGCCAACTCAACAAGTACCAACGGAGACACCTTTAGAGCACCTTTATAATCACCCAGTTACGTTGTGACGTTTGGTAGCACACAGAGTGTTCCTCCGGTATTCGGGAGTTGCATAATCTCATAGTCATAGGAACATGTATAAGTTATGAAGAAAGCAATAGCAACATACTAAACGATCAAATGCTAAGCTAACGGAATGGGTCAAGTCAATCACATCATTCTCTACTGATGTGATCCCGTTAATCAAATGACAACTCATGTCTATGGCTAGGAAACTTAACCATCTTTGATTCAACGAGCTAGTCAAGTAGAGGCATACTAGTGACACTCTGTTTGTCTATGTATTCACACATGCATCAAGTTTCCGGTTAATACAATTCTAGCATGAATAATAAACATTTATCATGATATAAGGAAATATAAATAACAACTTTATTATTGCCTCTAGGGCATATTTCCTTCAGTCTCCCACTTGCACTAGAGTCAATAATCTAGATTACACAGTAATGATTCTAACACCCATGGAGTCTTGGTGTTGATCATGTTGTGCTCATGAGAGAAGCTTAGTCAATGGGCTGCAACATTCAGATCCGTATGTATCTTGCAATCTATATGTCTCCCTCCTTGACTTGATCGCGGATGGAATTGAAGCGTCTCTTGATGTGCTTGGTTCTCTTGAGAAATCTGGATTCCTTTGCCAAGGAAATTGCACCAGTATTGTCACAAAAGATTTTCATTGGACCCGATGCACTAGGTATGACACCTAGATCGGATATGAACTCCTTCATCTAGACTCCTTCATTTGCTGCTTCCGAAGCAGCTATGTACTCCGCTTCACACGTAGATCCCGCCATGACGCTTTGCTTAGAACTGCAGCAACTGACAGCTCCACCGTTCAATATAAATACGTATCCGGTTTGTGACTTAGAGTCATCCGGATCAGTGTCAAAGCTTGCATCGACGTAACCATTTACAACGAGCTCTTTGTCACCTCCATAAACGAGAAACATATCCTTAGTCCTTTTCATGTATTTTAGGATGTTCTTGACCGCTGTGCAGTGATCCACTCCTGGATTACTTTGGTACCTCCCTGCTAAACTAATAGCAAGGCACACATCAGGTCTGGTACACAGCATTGCATACATGATAAAGCCTATGGTTGAAGCATAGGGAACACCTTTCATTTTCTCTCTATCTTCTATAGTGGTCGGGCATTGAGTCTAACTCAACTTCACACCTTGTAACACAGGCAAGAACCCTTTCTTTGCTTGATCCATTTTGAACTTCTTCAAAACTTTATCAAGGTATGTGCTTTGTGAAAGTCCAATTAAGCGTCTCGATCTATCTCTATAGATCTTGATGCCCAATATATAAGCAGCTTCACCGAGTTCTTTCATTGGAAAACTCTTGTTCAAGTATCCTTTTATGCTATCCAGAAATTCTATATCATTTGCAATCAACAATATGTCATCCACATATAATATTAGAAATACTACAGAGCTCTCACTCACTTTCTTGTAAATACAGGCTTCTCCAAAAGTCTGTATAAAACCATATACTTTGATCACACTATCAAAACGTTTATTCCAACTCCGAGATGCTTGCACCAGTCCATAAATGGATCGCTGGAGCTTGCACACTTTGTTAGCATCCTTTGGATCAATAAAACCTTCAGGTTGCATCATATACAACTCTTCTTCCAGAAATCCATTCAGGAATGCAGTCTGTACATCCATTTGCCAAATTTCATAATCATAAAATGTAGCAATTGCTAACATGATTCGGACGGACTTAAGCATCGCTACAGGTGAGAAGGTCTCATCGTAGTCAACTCCTTGAACTTGTCGAAAACCTTTCACAACAAGTCGAGCTTTGTAGACAGTAACATTACTGTCAGCGTCAGTCTTCTTCTTGAAGATCCATTCATTCTTGATGGCTTGCCGATCATCGGGCAAGTCAACCAAAGTCCACACTTTGTTCTCATACATGGATCCCATCTCAGATTTCATGGCTTCAAGCCATTTCGCGGACCATGCCTCATGGGCAAGATGACTAAAACTCCGTTCTCCGGAACAATGGAGCGAGCCACTGACTTATTGGAAATAATACATACCGATGTATGCGGTCCGATGAGTGTTGAGGCTCGCAGCGGGTATCGTTATTTTCTGACCTTCACAGATGATTTGAGCAGATATGGGTATATCTACTTGATGAAACACAAGTCTGAAAAATTTGAAAAGTTCAAAGAATTTCAGAGTGAAGTGGAGAATCATCGTAACAAGAAAATAAAGTTTCTACGATGTGATCGCGGAGGCGAATATTTGAGTTACAAGTTTGGCCTTCATTTAAAACAATGTGGAATAGTTTCGCAACTCATGCCACGTGGAACACCACAGCGTAATGGTGTGTCCGAACATCGTAACCATACTTTATTAGATATGGTGCGGTCTATGATGTCTCTTACCGATTTACCACTATCGTTTTGGGGTTATGCATTAGAGACAACTGCATTCACGTTAAATAGGGCACCATCTAAATCCGTTGAGACGAGACCGTATGAACTGTGGTTTGGCAAGAAACCTAAGCTGTCGTTTCTTAAAGTTTGGGGTTGCGATGCTTATGTGAAAAAGCTTCAGCCTAACAAGCTCGAACCCAAATCGGAGAAGTGCGTCTTCATAGGATACCCAAAAGAAACTGTTGGGTACACCTTCTACCACAAATCGGAAGGCAAGATCTTTGTTGCTAAGAATAGATCCTTTCTAGAGAAGGAGTTTCTCTCGAAGGAAGTGAGTGGGAGGAAAGTAGAACTTAATGAGGTAATTGCACCTTCTCTCGAATTGGAAAGTAGCTCATCACAGAAAACCGTTCCCATGATGCCTACACCAACTAGAGAGGAAGCTAATGATGATGATCATGAAACTTCAGATCAAGTTACTACTGGACTTCGTAGGTCAACCAGAACACATTCCGCTCCAGAGTGGTATGGTAATCCTGTCTTGGAAGTCACGTTATTGGACCATGGTGAACCTACGAACTATGAAGAAGCTATGATAAGCCCAGATTCCGACAGATGGCTTGACGCCATGAAATCTGAGATAGGATCCGTATATAAGAACAAAGTATGGACTTTGGTGGACAACATAAGGTTCCGTTAAACCTGTCGTTCGTCCAACCATTTTATAGACCTTCCCACTTCCTTTATTTTTGTTTTCATTAATCCTATATCTGAATTTTCTCCCACTTTCTTTTTCGATGTAATCTGAGTTTTCTCCCAGTACTTTTCCCGAGAACCAACTCAACTGTCCCACGTCTAGCCTAAAAAATAATAATACCCCACGTCCTATTAACTAATCAAATTAAAATGATATTTTATTTCGTAAATCGAAAGTTCTTACAAAATAATAATAATAATTGTTTATATATAACTTGGCAAGTTAACTCCTGGTGATTGTGTACATAAGCTTGCAAAGATTTTACTGACCAATGCAGTAATAGACGTGCAATCATGTGTTTATGTTTTTATAACATTTCTCCGTCCAGCCCAACATGATATTTTCACCCAATCCAGCAAGTCCGGATTTCGAGAAAAATGCAAATGGGCTTTAAATACTACCATAATATATAAACGGGCTGCATAGATGCTACATCATTGTTTCACCCAGCCCTCCAAATGGACTAAAAAACCAAATGGACTGGCTGACATGTGGGCCAGCAGGTCGAAGCCTAAGCACTTTCGCAAAAACTAAAAATACAAAGGTTGAAGCCTAAGCAAGGCGTTGGATTTACATCCAACGGTCGGCATTCTTCTTCAATCTCTCGTCTTCTTCCCCCAGCGCTGCCGGGACCGCCTACTTCAGCCTCCGGCGTCTAGCGACGGTGTTTTGCACGCCTCGCAGCGAAACGCTACCCCGCCGATGGCCAGGCCATCCCTCCATTCCTCCGCACCTCTTGTTATTCTCTGCTGAGTGTAGGCCCACCCCGCACCCAAACCAGTCACGTTGACCACTCCTCTCCGTCTGCGACTCCACTTCCGCATCTTCCCCATCTCCGGGGCGTTCCAGTCTGCGACCTCGGTGTCGTCCATCGGCTTGGTGCGGGGTGTGGTCAACGTGGTCAACAAACAAGAGTCATCGGAAGATGACTGTACGTGGAGAGGCTGACAGTGGGGACGCACCACGCCCATGGACGCATGCATGCAACTGCATCCTTTTTACACTAAAAATAATGTTTTCTTCCCCTGAGAGCTGGGACCGACCAGCTACATCTTCGCATGCAAGGAAGTGCGTCCTTATTACGAAAAAAACGATTCTTCCCCCTGACAGCTGGGACCCACCAGCTATATCTTCGCACGCAAGGAAGTGCGTCCTTATCCTCCCTGACAGCTGGGACCCACCCGGTCGAAGCGTACGTAGCATTATCTGTGTACATACCGGTCGATCGGTCTGTCTGCCACAATTAACCGTGGCCGAGTAAGGAGCGATAGCAGTTCAAGTAGTCCAGTCAAAACCGTGTACACGTACGTATAGCTAGATGCCAAAATATACGGCCACGTACATACATACGGGCGGGGTCTCGAACGCCTACTCGCGCATACATACGGCCAGAGCTCGTGTACATGGAGAGGCAGCGATAGCATCGTGTTCATCGGCAGCCAACCGGCTGGGTCGGAAAGGAGAAATTGTGCCGTCATGTTCATCGGGAACCAACCGGCTTGGACGGAACAGTCGATCGGAAGGAGGCCTGGCGTACCGCAGAACGGAGGAAACGGCCTTGTGTTCGACCACCTACGGTGGAAACGAGATCCTGTTCACCAGGAGGGGTGTGGCGTAACGCAAAACGGAGGAAACGGACTTCTCTTGGACCTTCTACAGTCGAAACGGGGTCCTGTTGATCGGGAGGGGTGTGGCGTACCGCAAAATGGAGGAATGGACTTGTGTTGGAGCGCTACAGTCGAAACGGGGGTCCTGTTCATCAGGAGGGGTGTGGCGTACCGCAAAATGGGACTCAACGGGCTACTATTCATCTCCACCGTCGACCTCCTCCACCTCCACAGGCTACTGTTCATCCACCGTCGACCTCCTCCAGCCTCCACCTGCGACTGTTCATCCACGGGCTCCTGTTAATCCAGCCTCCACTGCTCCTCCACCGGCTACTGTTCAACCAGCCCTCTCCACGGGGTCCTGTTCAACCACCCCTCCATGGGCTACTGTTCATCCAACCCTCCATCAGCTACTGTTCAACCAGCCCTCTACGGGGTCCTGTTCATCCATCCCTCCACGGGGTCCTATTCATCCAGCCCTCCACGGGGTCCTGTTCATCCACCCCCAACCGGCTCGGTCGATCAGGGTCCTGTTCATCCAGCGGCAACGGCCTCTACTACCACAGGGTCCTGTTCATCCAACCCCCCATCGGGAACTGTTCATCCAACCCCCCCCAACAACGCTCACTGTTCATCAAGAGGCCGCAGGTTCAATCGGCTTCAGTTAGCAGCAGTAGCGAAGGAATCGCTCGATCGGGTTTAGTTAACAGCCAGATCGATCGATCGCTCAGGTTCAGTAACGCGTAGCCAGCAGTGCAATCGCTCGGGTTCAGTAGGCGAATGCCTCGCTCGGGTTCGGTTAGAGCCCAACGCCTCGCACCCACGCGCGTACCTGTACGAGAGAAACGCGCATCGCTCGGCCCCCGACCACCCACCGTAACCGGGAACTCCCTGATATTTTCCTCGCCCTCGCTTCTACCACGGTATTTTCCGTCATGGACGGCCCAAAGAATGTCATGCAGCTGTGTCTCCGGCCCGCTGAGGACGAAAAGCCCGTTTTCTGTCATGATTTTTTGTCATAGAAGTAGGAGCCCAACACATCTATGATGATACCAGGTTTTGTCACAATTATTGTCATAGAAGTGTCATAAGCATGACAATTTTTTTTCATTCGGCCCAAAATGTCACAGATGTGTCTTTTTTTATAGTGCTCCATGCTTTCGTTTTTGAAACGGGGAGGAACTGATTCATCTTCATCCTCTTCGGAGGTCCAGCTATAGTGCTCCACATCCCCATAAGTCTTGCGGTTTGCGATGAAATCAGCAACATAGAGCTCACCCTCAGAGTCTTGGGACGACATATTTTCAGATCTGACAGGAAAGCAGCAAGAAAAGAAAACAGAAGATTTCTCCATGATACAGCGGTCAATAGGTTCGGTGGGTATATAAACATTTTTTATCTTGGGAGACAAGCAAACGTAAGGAAAAACGGAGTCCGGAAGGTGTCCCAGGTGGGCACAACCCACCTGGGCGCGGCTGGCAGTGTCTTGTGCCCACGAGGGTACACTTCCTCGAAGTTTCTTATTTTCCTAATTTTCTAAATATTCCAAAACTGACAAAAATTGTTTTTGCAGATTTTTCGGAGTCCGTTTACTTACCGTATCACGTACCTCCTTATTTTCACGATTCTGGAGTGTTCCGGAAGGACTCTTTATGTGTTCTTCCGGTGTCAGAGTTTGGATAATATTACTTTCAACATTAATGGGCGTACCTGAGATATAATGTTTTATTCGTTGGCCGTTTACAACCTTCGGGTTAGTGCCTTCGGCATTATTTATTTTGATAGCTCCAGACTGATAAACCTCCTCGATGACATAGGGGCCTTCCCACTTAGAGAGGAGTTTTCTTGCAAAGAACCTAAAACAAGAGTTGTACAAAAGAACATATTCTCCGACTTTTAACTCATGCTTTTGGATTCTTTTATCGTGCTATCTTTTAACCTTTTCTTTAAACAACTTGGCATTTTCATAAGCTTGGGTTCTCCATTCATCTAATGAGCTAATATCAAATAACTCTTTCCACCGGCAATTTTGAAATAGTAGTTGAGCTCTTTGATTTCCCAAAATGCTTTATGTTCTAACTCAAGAGGCAAATGACAAGCTTTTCCATAAACCATTTTATAAGGAGACATACCCATAGGATTTTTATATGCTGCTCTATAAGCCCAAAGTGCATCATCTAATTTCTTAGACCAATTCTTCCGGGACCTATTGACAGTCTTTGTAAAATCAACTTTATTTCTCTATTGCTAAGTTCAACTTGACCACTAGACCGAGGATGATAAGGGGATGCAATTCTATGGTTAACATCATACTTGGCAAGCATTTTACGGAAAGCACCATGAATAAAGTGTGAACCACCATAAGTCATTAAATATCTAGGGACTCCAAACCTTGGGAAAATAACTTCCTTAAGCATTTTAATAGAGGTGTTGTGATCAGCACTACTGGTTGGAATAGCTTCAACCCATTTAGTAACATAATCAACAGCAACCAAAATATGTGTATACCCATTAGAGGAAGGAAAAGGTCCCATGTAATCAAATCCCCAAACATCAAATGGTTCAACAGCAAGTGAATAATTCATAGGCATTTCTTGACGCTTACCGATATTACCTATTCTTTGGCATTCATCACATGATAAGACGAACTTACAGGCATCCTTGAAAAGAGTAGGCCAATAAAATCCAGATTGCAATACCTTGTGAGCAGTTCTATCTCCAGCATGATGCCCTCCATAAGCTTTAGAGTGACATTTCCATAGGATTGGTCCCTGTTCATGCTCAGGTACACAACGTCTAATAATACCATCTACTCCTTCTTTATAAAGATGTGGATCATCCCAAAAGTAATGTCTTAAATCAAGAAGAAATTTTTGTTTTGTTGGTACGTAAAGCTAGGTGGTAAATATTTAGCAACAATGTAATTAGCATAGTCAGCATACCAAGGAGTGTTATTACAAACATTTATTGTAGCTAACTGCTCATTAGGAAAACTATCATCAATAGGTAGTGGGTCATCAAGCACATTTTCAAGCCTAGACAAGTTATCAGCTACGGGGTTCTCAACCCCTTTTCTATCAGTGATATGTAAATCAAATTCTTGTAGCAAGAGAACCCATCGAATAAGTCTAGGTTTAGCATCTGTCTTTTCCATAAGATATTTAATAGCAGCATGATCGGTGTGAACAATTACTTTTGAATCAACAGTATAAGATCTAAATTTATCACAAGCAAACACCACCGCTAGGAATTCTTTTTCCGTAGTTGCATAATTTCTTTGAGCACTGTCTAGAGTTTTACTAGCATAATGAATAACATTCAGTTTCTTATCAACTCTTTGTCCTAGAACAGCACCAACAACATAATCACTAGCATCACACATAATTTCAAAAGGCAAGTTCCAATAAGGTGGTTGAACAATAGGTGCAGAAAGTAAGGCTTTCTTGAGTGTTTCGAAGGCTTCTAAACAATCATCATCAAAAACAAAAGGAACATCCTTTTGCAAAAAGATTCGCAAGAGGCCTAGAAATTTTAGAGAAGTCTTTGATAAATCTCCTATAGAAACCAGCATGACCTAGGAAACTATGAATACCTTTGATATCTTTAGGACATGGCATTTTCTCAATTGCATCAACCTTAGCTTTGTCCACTTCAATACCTCTTTTAGAAATTTTATGACCCAAGACAATGCCTTCATTATCCATAAAGTTAAACTTCTCCCAATTCAAGACAAGATTTGTTTGCTCGCATCTCTGCAAAACTCGATCAAGATTGCTTAAACAATCATCAAAAGACCTCCCATAAACAGAGAAGTCATCCATGAAAACCTCAACAATATTTTCACTAAAATTAGAGAATATAGCAGTCATACATCTTTGAAAGGTAGCAGGTGCATTGCATAAACCAAAAGGCATTCTTCTATAAGCATAAGTTCCAAAGGGACAAGTAAAAGTGGTCTTTTCTTGATCAGGTTGAGAAACAGGTATTTGTGAAAAACCAGAATATCCATCAAGGAAGCAAAAGTGTGTGTGCTTAGATAATCTTTCTAGCATTTGATCAATAAAAGGTAAAGGGTAATGATCTTTTATAGTTGCTTTGTTTAATTTTCTAAAATCAATTACCATTCAGTAGCCTGTAACAATTCTTTATGGAATAAGTTCATTCTTATCATTAGGAACAACATTAATACCTCCTGTCTTAGGGACACAACGAACATGACTTACCCATCTACTATCAGCTATAGGATAGATTATACCTGCTTCCAAAAGTTTTATGATTTCCATTCTTACCACTTCCTTCATTTTTAGATTTAACCGACGTTGGTGATCAACAACGGGTTTAGCATCAGGTTCCATATTAATCTTGTGCTGACATAGAGTGGGACTAATGCCCTTTAAATCATCAAGAGTATATCCAATAGCAGCTCGGTGCTTCCTTAGAACTTCCAATAATCTTTCTTCTTCATGTTCTGAAAGATTAGCACTAATAATAACAGGATATATCTTCTTTTCATCAAGATAAGCATTTATCAAAGTGTCTGGCAGTTGTTTTAATTCAAACACAGGATCACCTTTAGGTGGAGGAGGACCTCCTAGAGTTTCAATAGGCAAATTATGTTTAAGCAGAGGACGTTGTTCAAAGAAAATCTTATCTATTTCATTTCTCTCATGCATATGTAAATGATTTTCATGGTCTAGCAAATATTGTTCTAAAGGGTCAGTAGGAGGCACAACAATAGAAGCAAGACCAATTATTTCATCCTTACTAGGCAATTATTTTTCATGAAGCTTTCTACTAAACTTGGAAAATTAAACTCATGAGACTCATCACCAAAGCTAACACCGATAGTTTGTTTCTCACAATCTATTTTAGAATTAACGGTGTTCAAGAAAGATCTACCAAAGATAATGGGACAGAAGTCATCTTGTGGGGAACCAAGAACAAGAAAATCAGTAATGTATTTTATTTTCCCACACAAGACATCAACATCTCTAACAATCCCAATTGGTGATATAGTGTCTCTATTAGCAAGTTTAATAGTAACATCTATGTCTTCTATCTCTGGGGGTGCTATGTCATTCATAATTTCTTGACATAAGGTGTAAGGAATAGCACTTACGCTAGCACCTATGTCACATAAACCATGATAACATTGACCTCCTATTTTAACTGAGACAACAGGAATGCCAAAAATCGGTCTATGATTATCCTTTTTATCAGGTTTGGCAATTCTAGCAGCTTCTTCACAGAAGTAAATAACATGCCCATCTACATTTTCTTCCAGGAGATCCTTAATCATAGCAACACTAGGTTCTACTTTGATTTGTTCATCAGGTTTAGGTGTTCTAATATAGCTTTTGTTAACCACAGTTGAAACTTTAGCATGTTCCTTTATCCTAACAGGGAAAGGTGGTTTCTCAATATAAGCAGTAGGAACAACTGGATCAACATTATAAAGTATAGTTTCTTCTTTAGCTAGTACCGGTTCTTTAATTTCTTCTTTAATAGGTGGGTGATATTTAAACCACTTCTCTTTAGGGAGATCAACATGAATAGCAAATGATTCACAAAAGGAGGCTACTATCTCAGTGTCAAGTTCATATTTAGTGCTAAACTTTTGAAAAGCATCGGTATTCATAAAAGATTTAACACAATCATACTTAAGCTTAATACCTAACTCTTTACCTTCTTCGAGTTCCCAATCTTCAGAGTTGCGTTTAATTCTTTCCAAAAGATCCCACCAGAATTCAATAGTCTCCTTCATAAAAGAACTAGTATAAGAACTACCAAGCATGGATTGATCATCACGAGAAAGCCGAGCATAAAAGAACTGGATAATAATTTCTCTTGAGAGATCATGATTGGGCATGAATATAACATTGACTTCAGCCTCCCCAGAGCTAGAGAGATACTTTCTCCTTCACGAGGCCAAAAATTATATATGTAATTCCGATCACGATGAACTACATGCATAGGAAATTTTTTTTGGTGGAACTCCAATTTCAACCGATTCCAATTCCAAGATCCAATATCATCGCATAGCCTATACCATGCCAATGCTTTTCCCTTCAAAGATAAAGGGAAAACCTTTTTCATAAATTCATCTCCGGGTAAACCTGCAAGCTTAAACAATCCACAAATTTGTTCCACATACATCAAGTGCATATCAGGATGTTCGGTTCCATCTCCTGCATAAGGATTAGCTAGCAGTTGTTCTATCATACCTGAAGGAATTTCATATTCAATATTTTCAGTAGGTGAAGTAGGTTGAGGGGCAGCTAATTGTGGTTCCAGTTGAGGTGAAGTTACCCCGAACAAACCCCTCAAAGGATTGTTCTCCATAGTAACAAGTGACAATAAATTTCAGCACACTATATAAATGTTTCCTTACAAACTTCCACTTACCAAAGGCGCTTCACTCCCCGGCAACGGCGCCAGAAAATAGCCTTGATGATCCACAAGTATAGGGGATCAATTTTAGCTCTTTTTGATAAGTAAGAGTGTCGAACCCAACGAGGAGCAGAAGGAAATGACAAGTGGTTTTCAGCAAGGAAATGTCTGCAAGTGCTGAAATTGTAAGTAAGAGAGTAGTTTGATGCCAAGATAATTTTGTAACGAGCAAGTAACGATAATAGTAGGAAAAGTTCAGCAAGGTAGCCCAATACTTTTGAGGTAAAGGACAGGACAAAACGGTCTCTTATAATAAGCAAAGCGTTCTTGAGGGTACACGGGAATTTCATCTAGTCACTTTCACCATGTTGGTTCGATTTGTGTTTGCTACTTTGATAATTTGATATGTGGGTGGTCCGGTGCTTAGGTGCTGCTATTACTTGAACAAACCTCCTACTTATTATTAACCCTCCCGCAAGCATCCACAACTACGAGAAAAGTATTAAGAATAAATTCTAACCGTAGCATTAAACTTTTGGATCCAATCGGTCCCTTACGGAATAGCGCATAAACTAGGGTTTAAGGTTCTTTCACTCTCACAACCCATCATATAATTGCTACTCCAATATGCATTTCCTTAGGCCCAAATATGGTGAAGTGTCATGTAGTCGACGTTCACATGACACCACTTAGGGAATAACAACATACATACTACTAAAATATCGAACACATATCGAGTGCACATGATTACTTGCAACATGATTTCTCCCGTGACCTCAAGAACCAAAGTAACTACTCACAAATTATAATCATGCTCAAGATCAGAGGTGTCGTGGTTTTGTCATGGAAGATGTCCTAGAGAAAGGACTTAGTCATGGAGCCATCGCTACGGGTTAGCTTGAAGGGGTTAAAGCGGACAAGGGACGCAAGAGAGTTTTATACTAGTTCGGCCCCTTACGATGAAGGTAAAAGCCTACGTCTAGTTGTGATGGAATTGATGGGATTTCAATGACCAGGGAGCGAATACACTTTGCCTGAGTCTCGAGTTGTTGTCTGTTGTCCTTGAACCGCCGCCGGGTCGTCCCCTTATATACATGGGTTGACGCCCGTCGGTTTACAGACTCCGAGGCCGGCTCATAATCGTGTCCGGCTCGGTCTCTGCTACACATATCTTACAACACAAGTTTACATCTCAATGCCAGTTGCCTTCATGGGCTTCCGATACAGATGAACTACTTATGAAGTTAACCCGGCCCCTCCTGGCCGGTTTACGCCCAGTGGTAATATCCCCAACATTAGGCCCCAGATTGATTTGAACTGGTTCATGTCAATCCTCAATACTTGAGAAAATTTCTTCTTCAACATCTTCACACAATCTTGTAAACCGCCATGACATCATCTTCTAGGATCTTGGTAAACCGCCGTGATGTCACCTGTCATTTAACGAGCCTCCGACAATCGAGGCGACAGCATCGCCTCATATCCAAAAACTCGGCTCCTCGATTTTCGCGTCTGTTGTTTATCTCCCTTATAAATAGGGCCAGGGGGTCTTTCCATTTTCCCCCTCGTGCCTCTTCACTTCATCGTCATCCTCGCGATGCTCGACCCTTCGACCTCGGCCGCCGCCTTCAACCTTCGACTGCTGCACCAACCCTGGCCGCTGCATCGACCTGAACGTACCAGAGCTCCTCTGCACGCCGCCGCTGCTCAACAGCCCCCGTAAGTCTCCCCTTTATCTTACCATAGATTTGCACTTCGGGTTTCTGTCGTTCATTAGTGTTCGTCGCCGCCCTTCTTTTCCCTTATTTATATCCATGGGTTAGATCCAAAAACCATATAGGTCTCGTGCGGTAGTAGTTTAAACCACATAGATCTCGCGCTTTAGCAGTTTCAGCACCTGTTTGATATCCAACTCATCTCATCTTGGTGAACCTTCAGTACACTGGAATTTAGGTCATAATATATTTTGTTTTTCCTATGCACGGTAGATCTGAAATTACCATAGCAAGATGGGAAACTTCTTTCTTCCTTCTCTTACACCCTTTGAAACCAGATTGGCCGGTTTAACCTCACAGAAAAATGATGACCCAGTAGATACCATTAGTCCCTTGTTGAACCGCCAATGCATTACACCGTTCCATTGCCAGACTCCGGTTTACGAATAACCAAATCTGATTTACCAATATGCTAGTATCCTCATACCGCTGTATAGTTGTCCACTGTAAATCTTAAACCGGTAATACTCATGTTTCAGATTTTCCTTGTCATGGCTAAACAAGTCTATGAGTGCAATTGGGCTCCCTCTCGAGTAACCGAGGAGCAATTAAACAACCTTGTTAAAATGGGCGCTTTAGCCAAGAAAGATGTAATCCACTAGAGGGTCCCTAGCCCGGAAAATCCTCCTACACCCAAGGATGGAGAGGCAATCGTGTTTGCTGATCATCTCGGACGAGGTTTTAGCCCTCCCGGTTCAAAAAATTCCGAGATGTGCTAGCCAATTTTCAGTTGCGCCCTCAAGACATCGGTCCCAACTCTGTTACCAACATCTGCCACTTCCAAGTATTCTGTGAAGTTTATCTGCAAGAGGAACCTACAGTCGAACTGTTTAGGGATTTCTTTCACTTAAACCGTCGCACCGAGTTCTCAGATGGACCCAATACGGAACTGGGCGGAATGGCGGTTCAGAAGAGGAAAGAGGTCACCTTCCCCCATCCCAAACTCCACAGTCACCTCAAAGAGTTGAACCAAACTTGGTTTTACTGCATGGATACCTCTCCATCTGACGAAAAACCCCTGCCGGGTCACCGCCCTGAACGCCTGAGCAACACACACCCGTTTCCTCAGAGGTTGACAACAAGAGAACGGGCCAACTGTGCTCCCCAACTATCAAAGCTTAGAGCCTTCATGGCGAACGGTTTGACAGGAGTTGATCTTGCTCGTTGCTGGATAAGCTGGAGCATTCTGCCCTTAAACCGGCGCCCCGGTTTGATGTGTGAGTACATGGGGAGTTTGAAGGATGCTCAGCGGCACATTGACATTCAGCTTACAGATGACGAAGTCACTGAGGCTGTAAAGAAAATACTGAACGAACCAGAGGCCGTCTGTGCCCAAACTGGACTACTCCCTTTCTGCACCTTCAATAAACCACCAGTTGTAAGAATCATATAATCCTTTGTATCTGAATTTGCTTCTGTCCAAATACTCTCTGAAAGTGCGATTATTTCTCTGACAGGGTGATGATCCGTTCTGGAACAAGAAACCATCACAAGACAAACCGGCGAAGCCGCAAGACAAACCGGTCAAGCCAGTTCGTCCAAAGACCAATGTTGTTAAGAAACCTGCCAAAAGAAGGACCACCGCATCCTTCGATCTACCCGCTGATGATGATGTGCGTAATCCGGAACCAGAGGTAGAACTTGACTCTCTTGGTTCATTTTTCGTACATCTCATTGACAATGATTATTATCAGGATGACGCTGAAGGTAGTCACGCTGAGGACGTAGAGGTAACCATTCTTTCCTCCGATTCAGATCCTCTGCCAACACCAAAAATCCGTCAAGCAAACCGGAAAGTAAAATTTTCTCACCCTCTTGCTTACTTGGACCCAAACTTTTTTTGAAGATGCAGCAGCACGAAGCTTGCCGTACAACCCAGCAGAGCGGCCAGGTAGTTACCTCCGCCGGTTTACCGAACAGTCCAGTTCGGAAACGCCGATCAGAGGTCTCTTATCCCATTGATACTTCATGCCCAAAAGCAGGTTGTTTTCGCCAGCCTCTTAACCCGTCTGATTCAAATTATCAGGCTACTTCTCACTCATCCTCTGGCGAGTCTTCGGCCACACAGCTTCCACCCCTCAAAATAGTTCCTGGGTGAGTTGTGTACATGTCTTTATTCTTGATATGTTATCTTTTCATACTGTACTGATCCTTATGTCTATCTTTTCGCAGCGCCAAGCCAAGACCCAGCAAGAAAGCTCGGTTGAACAAACCGGTTGATGATAATGTAGCTGCTGAATCGGAAACAACTCCAGATCTAGAAGAAACCGACGTTGACGCCATGCTTCATGATCTGCCGCTTCAAGACCATTATTTCCTTGCTAAACAAGTGCAAGTTGATACTACAAGTCATGCAGACCGGCCAGCCAGCCCTGTCCGAACTGGTGACAAACCGGTCAGTCCAGCTAAGGACACTGATAAACCGCCAACTCCGGCAAGAGCTGCTGATGAAAAAGATGACGATGTTATGATTACTGGCACTGGCCACTCCACTCCAGGCAACCCTGTAGCTTTGTCAAAGCATACTGCCAAGGATGATCTCTCTGCTATCGGCAAAGGCAAATGGAATGCCAATTTATCAAGCTTCGCCCACCTCAATGTTCAAGATATTCACTCTGGCTTCTTGAACCGTCTGTATACCAGCCGTGACTATGAAGCTAGTTTGGTAAACTTGATGAAGGAGCGATATGAGGTAACTACTGTTTTTCTCCTTTGTCTAATTGCAGTTTATCGACTCCTAGTAGCCCCCAAGTGACGGTTTATGATACCAATCTAAACCGGGACTTTTGTCATAACTTAACTTTGCCTATTTAGCCTCCAGGGACCGGATTACCTTGTTAAGATGAACCGCTTCCTTAAAATTTGCCATACTGCTCTTTCGCCGGTTAGTCCCCAAGGGCCGGTTTAACTTTATAAAGATGAGCCAGGACTGTAGAAGAATTCCCATATCAACAGCTTTTTGAGAAAACACACATTAGCCCCCAAGTGCCAAGCTTAATACTTGTATTGTGCTTGGGACTTGTAAAAATTTCTGAGTAAAAGCAAATATGCATTAGCCCCCAAGTACTAAGGGCATAACTTGTTATGTGCTTGGTACTTCAAATATGTACTGTCAACTCATTATGTATCTGTCTCTTTACAGGCGGAGCTGAGCAAGAAGGAACGCCAAACCGCTGATCTGCAAAAGAACATCAAAACCCAGCAAGCTGAAGCCTCCAAAGCGAAGGAAGAGTTGACCCGCGCTCTAAGCGCTATGGAGAAAATGAAAGAGGGTTTCAACAAAGAGCGGGCGGATTGGGAGACTGAAAAAGCCGCTTTGATGGAAAGGGCTTGTCAACTTGCTGAAGAGGCTGATCTTTCACATTATCAGGCGAGTTATGATATCAATAACAAGCAGGTTGCTGCACCAGCTCCTGAGGCTCAAGTCCTGATCCCTCCAATCTGTAAGCACACTTATGCCCCTGATATTGAACCGTCCACCCTTATAAGCGACGAAGCTGTGTTCCAAGCTTTAACTGGGATCGACTGGACAACTGTTGACTTCCAGCCGCTGGGTAGGGACGAAGAAGATGAACCGGTGCAAGATGACCCACAGCCGTCAGGTCAAGCTGCTCAGTGATCATAACCCGGGGGCCGGTTTAATCTCCCATACTGCAATGTTTATTGAGAAACAATTGTTCCTTTGGGCACTGAAACGCCTTGTAATAGGCTAGTTAAAACAATTGGTCTGTTATGCCTTCGTGCATATTTATGTGCAACTGATGCGTGTTAATCCGCCATGCTTGAGATATGATGTTCATAATCCATAGCTATTTATTCCAGTTGTTCCTGCAGATAAAAAGTTTAAAGCGCCCTGGCGGTTTACCACCGGGCGGGTCATGATACCCAACTATATATATGACCAAGTTTTATAACCAAGGTTGTAAAAGATAACCAAATATGGAAATATATGATACCTGCGACCTTTAGGCATAGTGTTGGCTGACCAACCTTGTAATGAAGGTAATAACCTTAATCCGGAGTAAAAGTATCTCCTGTTATATAATGCCGGTTTACAACAAAACCATTCCGGGTTGTGATAAACACCGGCTTATTCCATACTGGTGACTATGAGTCAAAACCAGACCAGGCTGATAGTCTCCGGATTATAACTTGGTCATGTACTGACAACTTGTAGTTGACAGCCCAACCGGGTTGATAAACACTGGTTTGAAAACATCACAAATCTTAGCAAAAGAAAAAGAAACTTAGCAAAAGGCAAATAAAACCATTGTAGTTGAGGCTTTTCACGGGCTGCCAGGCCCCAAATTTGATCAAGAGGTGTTGCTATGGTTCGGGTTCGACCAAGCCCCCAAGTGATGCTGTGGCATTACGCCGATTAAGAGGCGTTGCTATGGTTCGGGTTCGACCAAGCCCCCAAGTGATGTTGTGGCTTTTCGTCGATCAAGAGGCGTAGCTATGGTTCGGGTTCGACCAAGCTCCCAAGTGATGCTGTGGCATTACTCCGATCAAGAGGCATGGCTATGGTTCGGATACGACCAAGCCCCCAAGTGATGCTGTGGCATTACGTCGATCAAGAGGCGTGGCTATGGTTCGGATACGACCAAGCCCCCAAGTGATGCTGTGGCATTGCGTCGATCAAGAGGTGTAGCTATGGTTCGGATACGACCAAGCCCCCAAGTGATCTGATATCAAGCTTTAAGAAGCTAAATCAAGGGGTAAACCGGACGCCGCTTTGTAAGCTCCATGTAACCACACGTGATGTAAGAAAACAATAGATACCCCGCTTTAGCTGAGGTTCCGGTTTATTATATTGATCATAATATATACAATGTCATAATATGTACATAAGGAGAGCCTGTAGCTCAAGTATAGTAGGGCCGAAGATGAGCAATATTCCACGACCGGTTGGTCTCCTCCTCCGATTTACGTGAGTCTTTGTGCTCTCGAACATCGATTAGGTAGTACGACCCATTGTGCAGATCCTTGCTGACCACAAAAGGTCCTTCCCAAGGGGGGATAGCTTGTGCATATCCGTCTGATCCTGGATGAGTCGAAGCACCAAATCTCCTTCTTGAAAGGTTCTGGTTCTAACCCGGCGGCTATGATAACGACGCAGATCTTGCTGATAATTCGCCGAACGGGCTACCGCCATGTCACGCTCCTCATCTAATAGGTCAAGAGCTTCCTGCCGTGCCTTCTCGTTATCCGCTTCAACATATGCCGCTACACGAGGCGAGTCATGACGGATGTCACTAGGAAGAACCGCTTCCGCTCCATAAACCATGAAGAACGGCGTGTAGCCTGTCGATCTGTTGGGTGTGGTATTGATGCTCCATAACACTGAAGGTAACTCCTCAACCCAACAACCCGGCGTCCGTTGCAAAGGAACCATAAGCCGGGGTTTGATGCCTCTCAAGATCTCTTGATTGGCCCTCTCCGCTTAACCATTGGACTGGGGGTGAGCCACTGATGACACATCAAGCCGGATGTGCTCACGTTGACAGAACTCCTTCATGGCACCCTTTGACAGATTGGTACCATTGTCTGTTATAATGCTGTGTGGAAAGCCAAACCGGAAGATCACCTTTTTGATGAATTGAACTGTCGTGGCTGCGTCACACTTACTAACTGGCTCTGCCTCCACCCACTTCGTGAACTTATCAACCGCCACCAAAAGGTGGGTCTTCTTGTCCTTGGACCTCTTGAAAGGCCCAACCATATCCAGCCCCCAAGTTGCAAACGGCCAGGTGATTGGAATCATCCTCAATTCTTGAGCTGGTACATGAGCACGCCGTGAGGATTTCTGACAGCCATCACATCTTTTAACCAAGTCCTCGGCATCAGCATGAGCTGTCAACCAATAGAAACCATGACGAAACGCCTTGGCCACCAAAGATTTTGAACCGGCGTGGTGTCCACAATCTCCTTCATGGATCTCACGCAAAATTTCACGGCCTTCCTCAGGAGATACACAGCATTGAAACGCCCCTGTCACACTGCAATGATGTAACTCTCTATTGATAATAGTCATGGACTTGGACCGCCGGGTTATCTGCCTGGCCAAAGTTTCATCTTCTGGTAACTCACCCCGGTTGATATACGCCAAATATGGAACCGTCCAATCCGGGATAACATGAAGAGCCGCCACCAATTGGGCCTCCGGATCAGGAACAGCCAAATCCTCTTCACCAGGGAGCTTGATGGACGGATTATGGAAAACATCCAAGAAGACATTAGGTGGAACCGGTTTACGTTGGGAACCCAGGCGGCTTAGAGCGTCCGCCGCTTCATTCCTTCGCCGGTCCACATGATCAACCTGATAACCTTTAAAGTGACCTGCAACAATATCCACCTCACGACGATATGCTGCCATGAGTGGGTCCTTGGAATCCCAAGTGCCGGACACTTGTTGAGCCACCAGATCCAAGTCACTGAAGCACTTAACTCGGCTTAAGTTCATCTCCTTAGCCATCTGAAGACCATGGAGTAAAGCCTCATATTCAGCTGCATTGTTAGTGCACGGGAACATTAAACGGAGAACATAACAAAACTTATCACCTCGTGGGGAAGTTAATACGACTCCAGCCCCCGAGCCCTCCAATTGTCTGGAACCATCAAAATGAATTGATGCGGAGCATCCTACGGTCATCCCCATGGACCTACTATCGTATCATCAAGAGCCAAGAGGACCTATGACACGAGCACGAGCTAGAGCTCTCGAGAACGAGGTGACTTCCTTCCTTAGTGATATCACATATGATCCACTCGAGACATGGCTACTACCTAAGTCCGATATGCTATGCATGATTAGGTGTCAAGAGGAGCCTCCCGAGGATGCACATGAAGACGGACAAGCCGCCAAGTTCACGGATGAAGAGAACCAACGAAAACGGGCAAGTTCACCTTCCAGGCCCCGGACATCCGGCCCCTGGAGCAACCACAGCAGCAGCAGCCCAGACGCCCAAGCCTACAGGGCCCGGACATCCGGCGTCCAGCCCGGACATCCGGCCCCAGCCCGGAAATCCGGCCAAAAGCCCGGACATCCGGCGCCACGCTACAGAACATCCAGAAGTTTTGCCCTCCAGCCCGGACATCCGGCCCCCCAGCCCGGACATCCGGCCCCTCCTGAAGCCCCGGACATCCGGCCCATCGCCCGGACATCCGGCCATCCCTGTCTGCGCACAGTAAGGGCCGAGGCCCGTGTACCCCTTCGACCCCCTAGACTATATATACTCCTTCTCCTCCATCTTTCTAGGGTTAGCATTGGTTTAGCTCATATGTGAGATAGAGCATTGCTCATCCATACGGATCTCCTCCTCGAGAGAGACTGCGGCCCCTCTTCGGAGACGATCCACGTTGGATTCAAGACCCCCTCTTGGGTGGCCCCCCTCAAGACCTACTTTTGGAGAAGAACCGGTTACCTATGTATCGTCCCTTGTTGGATTTGGATCGTGTATCTCCTTGTGTTTCGAGGATCTAGCACATGTGTGATTGTTCTTGTTGGTTTGAGTGATTCTCTCGTGTCTTCCCCTCATGTTTCCCCTCGTGTTCTTAGTTGGGATCCGCTCCTTTCGTGAAAGATCGACTATATAGGGTTCCACCCTACATCATCTTGGTATCATGAGCCACGTTGATCACGATTTCGGAGCCCCCTCTCTTTGTTTTCTAGCTTGATTTTATTGTTTTTCGTCCTAACCCGAAAATTGCCCGACAAAAATAGCCCCAAATTTTTTTGTGATTTGTTGGTGTGATGAAGTTTTGTTGGATTTGATCCGCGGATTTCGTGTGTTGTAGGTAGATCTAGCTTTTCCCCATCTTTTCCCCAAATTCCATCCACAAATTCTTCCGAATTTTTGCCCCGGATTTGACCTCTCCACGTGGTGTTCTTCGGATCCCGAGCCCGGACATCCGGCCATCAGCCCAGACATCCGGCCCCTGGCAGCATCACTTCCATCCTCCACTCGGCTTTCCGCCTAACTCTCACCAAATTTTGTCCCGGTGCCCACATACACTTCCGCATACCACCACCACTTCCGCATAGCACCACCATAGCCTTTCCCGTTACCAACTCCGACAATTTTGACCCGTTTTGTTTTGAGAATTTGAGTTGTGGTTTCCGTATCCTATTGTGTTTCGGCTATCTAGGTACGGTTCGGCAACAACATCACCACCGCTCATCTTCGCTAAGGACTACTACGAACGGCTACATTGGTATCACCTTCACCTTCATATCATCTTGGTATAGCGATATCATCATACTCTCTTGCATTTGCATTGATAAACCCATGGCCTTACTTTTGCGTAGCTTACCCATCGAGACTAGCCTTTGAGTATTGCCGGCAATGTGACTTGTGCACATTAGTGTTCATACTTCCTATAGCATACATACCATCATTGAGTTGCATATCTTGGTATCATCTCTTGTGTCACAAAAGTTGTCTTCGCATACACAATTGCTATCTTGGTTCGTGAAGCATTGCATGAGAAAAGAGCTCAAACAACAAAGAGCCAAACAAGCTTTTAAGCAAAAGGAGAAAGATAAGCAAAGAGCTTAAGCAAGAACCATAGCATCATACAACATTAAGATTGTCATACTCGATCATCTTGGATCAAAGCATAGAAACATCATACATATAGCATACTTGGGATAGAAGTCGTTGCATTTTTGCTTAGTAGGTTGTGCACAAGTTCGTATCCGCCTATTGTGCAATCGTGCTAGCGTCTCTCTAGTGTTGTGCAACAAGAGCATCTTGGTGGATTCCACATTTTGGCTCACCCTTGGTTGCCCAACCCCACTTATCTATTTGCGTGTGTGTTTCCGTGTACCATATCTTGCTATTGGTCTACTTGTTGCATTTGCAAATTTGTGAATCTTTTCCAACATTATTGAGTCTCACTTACAATTGCATCAAATTTTGTGCCACCATCCTAACCAAGCTCCACCATAAGCTTTTACTTGTGTAGGTGCGAGAACCGACAAGAATTGGTACCAATTGTGCTATTTCCTTGCTACACATTGGAGTGATCTTTGATCCATTTTCAACATCGGTCAAGGTACATTTGGTATTGGTTCTTCTCTTTCTCCCACTCACATATCTTTGTTTGGAATGATGGATAGGCCAAGTACTTCTACCAATCCACTCTTCTTGGAGCAAGACGACGACATGTCATCCTACGTCACCAAGACTCAACTATTTGGTGCACACCGAGCTTTGCATCAAGAACAACTTGCTTTGGGCGATCGCATCGACAACCTCGCCACCGATCTACGCCAATCTGAGCAACGTACAAGAGACTACTTCGACACATCCATGAGTTCCCTCAAAGAAGATATCCGAACCATGATGGTCCGCTCTTCTACAACTTCGTCCTCGTCAAGACGGAGCCGCTCAAGTCGACACTATGATGACACCATCTCCGGTTCAAGTACACCGACATTGAACACTCTTCGTCGTGCCGCGCGTCAAGACCGTCAAGCTAACTGCAATCCTCTACACGACACCGACTCTCAAGAGCATCGACATCGTCAAACCAAGCTGCTTTCGCACAAGCACAAGAATGGCGACGCCAACGACAACAAGAACAAGAGGAGCGAGCGCGACAACATCAAGATGCACAAGACGCCGAGGCGCAACGTCAAGAACGACAACTACATGAAGCTCAAGCACTTGAGGCGCAACGTGCTCTTCAAGACTCAAGTCGTGCCGTAGCCAAGGCCGACAAGCTCGACTACATCAAGAAGCACTTCGCAACGAAGCTCAAGAAAGGACTTACGAAGCACGTGTGCATCGACAAGCTCCTCGACATGATCGACAAGTTCCTTGTCAAGATCGACAAGCTCCTCCTCATGCGAGACAAGAACGTCAAGTCCATCGAGAGCAAGAAGACAATGGACCACCTCCTCGCCAAGAGCATCATGAGGAAGACAATCCTCCTCACCAAGAGCAACATGAGGAAGACAACCCTCCTTGCCAAGAGCGACATGAGATTGCCAATCCTCACCGACATGGGCGTCATCATCCCTGACCCCAACACAATGAAGAGCAACGATATGGCAAGCTAAAGTTCACCATGCCCAAGTTTACCGGAAGCAATGACCCCGAAGAGTACATATCATGGGCATTGAAGGTTGACAAAATCTTCCGCTTGCACAACTACGAAGAAGAGAAGAAGATCGCAATGGCATCCCTCGAATTCCAAGACTACGTCCTCATTTGGTGGGAACAAGTCATTGAGAGCCATGCGGCAAGAGGTGAACCACCCATCACCACTTGGGCACAAATGAAGGATGTCATGAGAGCACGATTCGTGCCAAACTACTACAACCGCGACCTCTTCAAGAAACTCCAACAACTCAAGCAAGGAACCAAGAGCGTTGAAGAGTACTACAAGGAAATGGAGATTGCCATGATACGAGCCAATGTCAAAGAAGATGATGAGCAAACTATGGCATCCCCATGATACGAGGTCGAATCTTTCCCAAGGGAGGGGAGATGATGCGGAGCATCCTACGGTCATCCCCATGGACCTACCATCGTATCATCAAGAGCCAAGAGGACCTATGACACGAGCACGAGCTAGAGCTCTTGAGAACGAGGTGACTTCCTTCCTTAGTGATATCACATATGATCCACTCGAGACATGGCTACTACCTAAGTCCGATATGCTATGCATGATTAGGTGTCAAGAGGAGCCTCCCGAGGATGCACGTGAAGACGGACAAGCCGCCAAGTTCACGGATGAAGAGAACCAACGGAAACGGGCAAGTTCACCTTCCAGGCCCCGGACATCCGGCCAAGTCCCCGGACATCCGGCCCCTGCAGCAACCACAGCAGCAGCAGCCTAGACGCCCAAGCCTACAGGGCCCGGACATCCGGGGTCCAGCCGGACATCCGGCCCCAGCTCGGAAATCCGGCCAAAAGCCCGGACATCCGGCGCCACGCTACAGAACATCCAGAAGTTTTGCCCTCCAGCCCGGACATCCGGCCCCTCCTGAAGCCCCGGACATCCGGCCCGTCACCCGAACATCCGGCCACCCCTGTCTGCGCACAGTAAGGGCCGAGGCCCGTGTACCCCTTCGACCCCCTAGACTATATATACTCCTTCTCCTCCATCTTTCTAGGGTTAGCATTGGTTTAGCTCATATGTGAGATAGAGGATTTCTCATCCATACGGATCTCCTCCTCGAGAGAGAGACTGCGGCGCCTCTTCGGAGACGATCCACGTTGGATTCAAGACCCCCTCTTGGGTGGCCCCCCCTCAAGACCTCCTTTCGGAGAAGAACCGGTTACCTATGTATCGTCCCTTGTTGGATTTGGATCGTGTATCTCTTTGTGTTTCGAGGATCTAGCACATGTGTGATTGTTCTTGTTGGTTTGAGTGATTCTCTCATGTCTTCCCCTCGTGTTTCCCCTCGTGTTCTTCGTGTTCTTAGTTGGGATCCGCTCCTTTCGTGAAAGATCGACTATATAGGGTTCCACCCTACATCATGAATAGTCTAATAAGTATGGTCCGGCTTCTCTTCTGGCGCTTGCAACTCTGTCCAATCATTGATGAAATCCACAAGTGCCTGAGATTTGATCGCCGTTCGGGGCATGTATTTCAACCCGTGAGGCCCGAGCTCAATAGCCCACTTAGCAATCCGGCCGGTTGCTTCCCTGTTCTGGATTATATCTCCCAAAGGATCAGAGCTGACCACTGTGATGGGATGACCTTGAAAATACTGCTTCAATTTCTGGCTTGCCATGAAAACCCCATACACCAATTTTTGCCAATGTGGGTACCTCTGCTTGGACTCAATAAGTACCTCACTGATATAGTAAACCGGCCGCTGAACCGGATATTCCTTTCCTGCCTCTTTGCGCTCTACCACAATAGCCACACTAACAGCCCGAGCGTTAGCTGCCACATATAGCAGCAACGGTTCTTTATCAACCGGAGCAGCGAGAATCGGCGGATTAGCTAGCTGCCGCTTTAAGTCCTCAAATGCTTCATTAGCGGCGTCACTCCAGATGAAGTTATCTATTTTCTTCAGCATCTGATACAAAGGGATGGCCTTCTCACCAAGGCGACTGACAAACCGGCTCAACGCGGCAATCCGGCCTGCTAGGCATTGAACATCATTGATACACTTTGGTTTAGCCAAGGAGGTGATGGCCTTGATCTTCTCCGGATTAGCTTCAATGCCCCTGTTAGACACCAAAAAGCCCAGGAGCTTCCCTGCAGGCACACCAAAGACACATTTGGCCGAATTAAGCATCATTTTATAAACCCGCAGGTTATCAAAGGTTTCCTTCAAGTCATCAATCAATGTCTCCTTCTTCCTTGATTTTACCACAATATCATCCACATAGACATGAACATTGCGGCCGATCTGTTTATGAAGATAATTCTGTACACACCGTTGATAAGTTGCTTGTGCACTCTTGAGCCCAAAGGGCATGGACACATAGCAGAAGGCTCCAAAGGGAGTTATGAAGGTTGTCTTCTCCTGGTCCTTAACTGCCATTTTGATCTGATGATAACCAGAATATGCATCCAAAAAACTTAAACGCTCACAACCCACTGTAGCATCAATAATTTGATCAATATGGGGGAGGGCAAAAGGATCTGCTGGACAAGCTTTGTTGAGATCTGTGTAGTCCACACACATACGCCAAGTGCCATTCTTCTTGAGGACCAGCACCGGATTAGCCAACCACTCAGGATGGAATACTTCAACGATAAATCCAGTCGCCAAGAGCCTGGCTACTTCTTCCCCAATAGCTTTGCGTCTTTCTTCATTGAACCGGCGGAGAAACTGCTTGACCGGTTTATACTTAGGATCAACATTGAGAGTGTGCTCAGCGAGTTCTCTCGGTACACCAGGCATGTCAGAAGGCTTCCATGCAAAGATGTCTCGATTCTCACGGATGAACTCGATGAGCGCGCTTTCCTATTTCGGATCCAAGTTAGCGCTGATGCTAAACTGCTTGGACGAATCACTAGGTACGAAGTCAACAAGTTTAGTCTCATCAGCCGATTTAAACTTCAGGGCCGGATCATCCTCCGTAGTTGGTTTCTTCAACGAAGTCATATCTGCCGGATCAACATTGTCCTTGTAAAACTTCAACTCTTCTGTTGCACAAACCGACTTAGCATAAGCCGCATCACCTTCTTCACACTCCAGAGCAATCTTGCGGCTCCCATGCACGGTTATAGTTCCCTTGTGACCCGGCATCTTGAGCCGCAGATAGACATAACAAGGCCGTGCCATGAACTTAGCATAAGCTGGCCGTCCAAATAGGGCATGATATGGGCTGCTGATTTTCACCACTTCAAAGGTCAAGGTTTCTGATCTTGAGTCATGCTCATCTCCAAAAGCCACCTCCAAAGCTATCTTACCAACAGGATATGCCGACTTACCAGGCACCACACCATGGAACACCGTATTGGACGGTTTAATATTTTTATCTGTTAACCCCATGCGACGGAAAGTTTCATAATAAAGGATATTGATGCTACTCCCTCCATCCATGAGTACCTTAGTGAACTTATAGCCTCCCAGCTGAGGTGCCACCACCAGAGCCAGATGACCCAGATTGTCAACCCGGGGTGGATGATCTTCTCTACTCCACACAATCGGCTGCTCGGACCAGCGCAAATAACGGGGCACGGCCGGTTCAACGGCATTCACTACCCTTTTATGAAGCTTCTGATCGCGCTTGTCCAAGCTTGTGGTGAAGACATGATACTGTCCGCTGTTCAACTGCTTTGGGTTGCTCTGGTAACCTGACTGCTGCTGCTGCTGATTGCCCTGATGATTATAGCCACTTTGATTACCCTGATTGCTTTGATTGTTATGTCCACCCTGATTGCCATGGAATCCTGAACCGGAATTTCCTCCGCCTGAAACGCCTCCTGATCCATGATCATACCGAAAAGAGTCAGAATTTTTGAACTCTTGCATGATGTAACAATCTTTCCAGAGGTGTGTGGATGGTTCCTCCTTCGTCCCATGCTTTGGACAGGGCTGGTTTAACAGATACGACAAACAGTCCGGGTTAGGATTTGGCATTCCATTGCGCCGGGGCGGTTTACCCTTACGCCGCTGGCCCTTGTCATGTGTATTAGTGTTAGCCACAAAGTCTAAACCATGGTCCGCTTTATGCTTGCCGCCGTTTCCATGACCCGCCGGGTTGTGGTGCTGCCCCTTGGCGTTGCCGCTCTTCTTTCCCTTCCCTGTCTTATCATCGTCAGACTCGGGATCCTTGGTACTATCAGAGTCGGCATACTTCACTAGTGAAGCCATGAGGGTTCCCATGCCATTACAATGACGTTTAAGCCGTCCCAACTTCAACTTCAATGGTTCAAACCGGCAATTGCCTTCCAATGTTAAAACTCCGGTGTCAGCGTTGATGCGGTCTGATGAATGCAAAATCTCCGAAACCCGACGCACCCAATGGGTTGTTGACTCTCCTTCCTCCTGGACACAGGCAGCTAGGTCCACAATTGACATGGGCTGCTTGCATGTATCCTTGAAATTCTGAATAAACCGGGCCCTCAACTCGGCCCATGACCTGATAGAATTAGCCAGTAAGCTCTTTAGCCAAGTGCGGGCCGTTCCTTCTAGCATCATGGTGAAGTACTTCGCACATGCCGCATCATCCACGTCCAGCATCTCCATGGCCATCTCGTAGCTTTCGACCCATGTTTCAGGGGATAAATCGGCGGTGTAATTCGGCACCTTGCGCGGGCCCTTGAAATCTTTGGGCAGGCGCACAGTGCGCAACGCCGGGACAAGACATGGCACTCCCAAGGAACTAGAGGTAACTCCTGGTTCCACCGATGTGGTTGAACGAACTGGAGTAAGCTGACAGGCCTCATGCTGTGCCGCTAACTCGGCCTCTCTGCGTGCCCGAGCCCGGTCCACCACCTCCTAAGCATCACCGGCACCACCCGCCGGGTTATGGCCACGGGGCGGATCACGGTTCCGCGCATTGCTTGATACTGTCGGTTCATCCATACGCCTGTTGTAACTCCGGCTTGGACGGGGAGTGGAATGAACCCGGTCGCAACAATATGAATAAGCCTCCTGTTGAATCAAGGTTGTCTGAAGAAGCTCCTTAACCCGACGCATCTCGACCGCTGCTGGAGAATCGCCTTCGATCGGGATGGCCGCCAGCCATGAAGCGACAGCGACAATGTTGTCCATTGGGTTAGAATAATGACCTGGTGGTGTGGGGACATGAGGTACCACAACGTTGTTCTGACGAGGCGGATCCACCAAACGTGGCTGAACCGGCGCCCCTGCTCTGGGTGCCTCTGCCCGGTTTACCACCGGCGGATTACTGGTTCCTGCTCCTGGGGTGTTAAAGAGATTTCTAGCGTCATAAACCGGCGGCAGGCGAGATTGGTGCCTCCTCTTCAGGACTTCGTTCGACGCACTCTGATCCAGCATAATCCGGTAAGCTTGTGCATCCAAAGCGGCCCGCTCCGCGGCTATCCTGGTATCCTCTGCTGCTAAGTCGTCTTTTGCCTGGGTGATCTGATCTTTCACTTTCGCGATTTCCGCATTGTGTGTATCCTGATCCGCCGGGTTAACCTCCGCCATCAGCGTTGCCAACATATCAAACAAATCAGATAGAACCTGAGCCGGCGGTCGCACAGGGCCTCCTGCCCCAGCCGCTGCCACTGCTGCTGATCCGGAAATCATCGCCGCTGCGATCGAAGAGTGGAGCGCTGGTTGCGTGCCGGCCATGAAGATCGCCACCCGGCTTGGCAGATCAGAGGGGTCCGGAATACTGTCGCCATCGGAACAACCCCCAATCCGGCCATCTTGTAACTGATATAACGACTCGGTCTCTCCAGTCGATGACTCGTCGCCGGAATAAACGACGGTCTCACCACCAGATTCCGATCTATCCTCAGATTCCCCTCCATGGATAACTCCCACGAAGGCACGCTTCATGACAGGCTTGACCCGGGCAGACCTCGCACGCTGAGCCGTTTCGACGAGGTCGGTGCAGATGTTCGGCTCAGGGCCCGGTTCGCCGATCTTGCCAATGAAAACGTGTATGCTACCAAAGGGGACCCGGTACCCATACTCGATTGAGCCGGCCTTGGGGCCCAGCCTGCATCGTCGATGTAGAGCTTGCCACGACGACTCTTGGTCATCCGGCCCACAGCGTAACCCTTGAGTCCTTTGAAGTTGCCCTCCAAGAACTTGAAACCATCATGCGATAGCCCCACGGTGGGTGCCAACTGTCGTGGTTTTGTCACGGCAGATGTCCTAGAGAAAGGACTTAGTCGTGGAGCCATCGCTACGGGTTAGCCTTAAGGGGTTAAAGCGGACAAGGGACGCAAGAGAGTTTTATACTAGTTCAGCCCCTTACAATGAAGGTAAAAGCCTACATCTAGTTGTGATGGAATTGATGGGGTTTCGATGACCAGGGAGCGAATACGCTTTGCCTGAGTCTCGAGTTGTTGTCTGTTGTCCTTGAAACGCCGCAGGGTCGTCCCCTTATATAAATGGGTTGACGCCCGTCGGTTTACAGACTCCGAGGCCGGCTCATAATCGTGTCCGGCTCGGTCTCTGCTACGCATATCTTACAACACAAGTTTACATCTCAATGTCGGTTTGTGTCTACATGCCTTAAACCGGCTTTGGGCCCTGGGCCTTCATGAAGCATCACCGTCTGTCTTCATGGGCTTCAGATATAGATGAACTACTTATGAAGTTAACCCGTCCTCTCCTGGCCGGTTTACGCCCAGTGGTAATATCCCCAACAAGAGGGGTATTAAATAGCATATTGGATCTAAACATTTAATCATCCACCAAATAAACCATATAGTAATCAACTACAAGATGTAATCAACACTACTAGTCACCCACACGCACCAATTTATAGTTTCGGTAACAAGATTGAACACAAGAGATGAACTAGGGTTTGAGATGAGATGGTGTTGTTGAAGATGTTGATGGAGATTGCCCTCTCCAAGATGGGAGAGTTGTTGGTGATGATGATGACGATGATTTCCCCCTCCGGGAGGGAAGTTCCCCCGGCGGAATTGCTCCGCCGGAGGGCAAAAGTGCTCCTGCCCAAGTTCTTCCTCGAGACGGTGGCGCTCCGTCCCGAAAGTCATCCTTATTTTTTCTAGGTCAAAATGACCTATATAGCAGAAGATGGGCACCGGAGGTGGGTCTGGGTGAGCACAACCCACCAGGGCGCGCTTGGGCTCCCTGGCGCGCCCAGGTGGGTTGTGCCCACCTGGTGGGCCCCCTCTGGTAGTTATTTGCTCCAATATTCTTCAAATATTCAATAAAAAATCTCCGTAAAGTTTCAGCTTGTTTGGAGTTGTGCAGAATAGGTGGCCTAGCGTAGCTTTTCCTGGTCCAGATTTCCAGCTTCCGGAATTCTCCCTCTTTGTGTGTACCTTGCATATTATGAGAGAAAAGGCATTAGAATTACTCCAGAAAGCATTATTATGCATAAAAACATCATAAATAACAGTAGGAAAACATGATGCAAAACGGACGTATCAGCCTCCGGTCATATTCACGTAGTGCTTAGGCGAAGCCCTGCGTGGATCACTTCACCATCACCGTCACCATGCCGTCGTGCTGACGGAACTCTCCCTCGACACTTTGCTGGATCAAGAGTTCGAGGGATGTCATCGAGCTGAACGCGTGCAAAACTCGGAGGTGTCGTACGTTTGGTGCTTGATCGGGCGGAACGAGAAGAAGTTCGACTACATCAACCGCGTTGTCAAATGCTTCCGCTTTCGGTCTACGAGGGTACGTGGACACACTCTCCCCCTCTCGTTGCTATGCATATCCTAGATAGATCTTGTGTGCCTCCATTAGCTTAAAATAGAGAACATGCCCCTCCGCCAAGCTATGGGCACGAGCAAAGGTTTTCCAGCCACGCCGGAGAAGCATGACGTGAGGGGCGGGGAACTCCACGTTCGCCCGTATACTGTCGTTGCAGCAACCCCTCATGTGCAGCCTCAGTCCGGGTGGTTGTTCCTCCTACATCACCCTCACAAAGGGAGTTGGGAGCCGAAGACGACTGCGCGGAGGCCCGCGCAGCTGAACGATGAACTCCAACGGTTGGTCCCCAACGTGGCCTTCGTCCGGGGCAGGGACGGCTGGAGGAGGGGCTATCAGAGCCCCACCACGGCCTCCTCGACCCCGTGCGCCACAGCAGCTGCGTCCACGACCAACGGCGCCACCTTGCGCGCTGGACTCTGCTCTTGCGTCCCCAGCTGGAGGAGGGAGGCGTTGTCGAGAAGAAGCCCTCGTCGCCACTGTTGGAGGTCGTCCACGTCCTCTTCGCCGCACCATGGTGGAAGAAGGGTATCAGGCTAGCAGGGAGGAGAAGTGTGTGCGGTAACCCCACGTCCATGTCCTTTTTATAAGGGAGCATGGCCGGGGGCTGGCTCCTCACCACCTGGGAAGGGGCTGCCCCGTTCCACCAATCTTGCCTCCCTGCGTTGCCGACGATGCCCATAATCAATGACCGTCCACCTGCGCCTATCCACGGCGCCTAGCTTTCTGCCATGGCACTCATTCCCGCACCCTCCACGCCCGCTACCAACCCTGTGCAATGCATGCAGTGTACATGGAGGAAACGACATGTGTGGTGGGTGAGTAAAATGGCAGTTACCCCTCCTTGTGAACGTGGGCGGCTCGTGAGCCACCATGTGGGTACTCCCATGTCGTTCGGCACGACTCGCGGGGAAAGCGGTAACTGACTCAATCAAAGGTTAATGAAGAAGCAAGGAAAACATCTAGAGAGACTTAAAACCCGTAGTGGCATGACCCAGGTGCTCACTTGTGTGATTGTTGGGGCCTACTCCAACAATGCTCAGCAGCACGTATGGGCCAGGCCCGGGGGCTCCTGTCGGTGCAACAAACATTTGCATTTGTTGCCCGGACTTACACACAGGCACACAAGCATCATTTGTTCAACATCAACACCTGAGCCAGATAAGCAGCTCTTACTGAGATCAAAGAGCGGATCAAGAAGACCAAGAATAAGCACAACAGAAGAATATCACCTTGAGAAAGCCTCCCCTGCCGGGCAGGAGGGCCTGGCCGGGTCGAGGCCGCCCAGGGGCAAGTCCAAGACTCCCCCGGTAGGCTTGTCGGGTCCGCCGAGGGCGGAATCCCCGCCAAGATACCACCTCTCCACCGCATGGCGACGCAAATCAGTGCGGAGTCAGGCCCCCACGCGATTAAGTGGCCTCTGCTAAGCACGTGGCGGCCCATTCGAAGACAAGATTTATCCAAGTGACACCCGTCCAAAAGCGTGTCAAGATGATAAGCAAGAGATGGTTAAGCGGCTCGGCAGGCCTGCCGGGCTTCGTCCTCTGGTTGACACCTATCAGTGCATTTAATGCACTTTGTCCTAACTGCCAGAGTTAGGTATGATAGCAGTATTGGCTATCTAATCAGTACATAAAGACTGTTTTGCCATTGTGGTTACCTCTTAAGCTATAAAAGGAGGTCCAAGGTGACCTAACAAAGGATTCGGACCCTCGCACACTTGTACGCGCGTATTTGCACTCCCCGAGGCCTCCTTGCCAGGCTCGAGCACCGCATGCTCGTTGTGTTCTTCCACTCAATCCACCAAAAAGCAGGAGTAGGGTTTTACGCTATCCAACGGCCCGAACCTGGGTAAAAATCACTCATGTCATCGTCGCCGTGTTGTTCTATGGCTTCTGCTCTTTGTGCAACGTGATCCCTCCTTGCCAAACCACAAAGGGGCTGATGGCCCCATAGGTGTTCGTGATCCACCACGACAGTGAGTGTCGGAGATTTTTCAATAACATTAATACCATTCACTTGGAATTGTTTCTTCGGAAAGTGCACCGTATGCTCATTACCATTGATATGAAAAGTGAACTTGCTTTTGTTGCAAGCAATAACAACCCCTGCAGTATTCAAAAAGGGTCAACCAAGGATAATTGACATGTTTTTGTCCTTGGGCATCTCAAGGATAACAAAGTCTGTTAAGATAGTAACATTTGCAACAACAATGGGCACATCCACACAAATACGATAGGTATGGCAGTTGATTTGCCAGCCATTTGCAAAGGTATTTCAGTAGGTGTGAGTTTATTCAAATCAAGTCTTTTATATAAAGAGAAGGCATAACACTAACACCAACTCCTCAATCACACAAAGCAGTTTTGACATAATTTATTTTGATGGAGGAAGGTATAGTTGGTATTCCTGGGTCTCCAAGTTTTTTAGGCACTCCATCCTTAAAAGAATAATTAGCAAGCATGGTGGATATTCCAGCTTTAGGTATATTTATTTTATTAGTGATGATGTCTTTCATGTATTTTGCATAAGGGGCCATCTTTAAAACATTAGTCAAGCGAGTGCAGAAAAAGACTGGCCTAAGCATTTCAGCAAAGCGTTCAAATTCTTCATCACCCCTTTTCTTAGTTGGTTTAGGTGGAAAGGGCATGGGTGTCTGAACCCATGGTTCTCTTTTCCTTACCATGTTTTCTAGCAACAAAGTCTCTTTTATCATATCTTTTATTCTTAGGTTGTGGGTTATCAAGATCAAGAGCAGGTTCTATCTCAACATCATTATCTGGTTGGGTGCCTTCATGAACATCTTCATTATCATTCTCATTATTGCTAGGTGAATTTTCATTACCAGACTGAGTTTCAGCATCTGAGATAGAGACATCATTGCTATTTTCAGGAGGTTTTTCTATTTCAGGTTCACTAGAGGTATGCAAGGTCCTATCATTTTTCTTTTTCTTCTTCCTTTTAGAAGGACTAGGGGCATCAATATCAATTCTTTGAGAGTCTTGTTCAATTCTTTTAGGGTGTCCCTTAGGATAAAGTGGTTCCTGAGTCATTTTACCTCCTCTAGTTTCTACTCTAACAACAAAATCATTTATATTATTATTCATTTCACTAAGCAATTATCTTTGAGATTTAGCAACTTGTTCTAACTGAGTTTGAACCATAGAAGCATGTGTTCCTACACCCCTAACATCATTTGTAATTCTAAATAACAAGCCACTCAAGCGAGAAATCATATCAGAGTTGTATTTTAATTGTTTCATAACATTTGCATTAAAGTGATCTTGTTTGATGATGTGCCTATCAAATTCATATAGGCATTGACTAGGATGTTTGTTGTAAGGGATGTCACTTTCATCATACTTTATAAAAGAATTTACCTCTACCACCTGTGGAGGTGGTGGTTTGTCAAGTCTATGTATTTCTTCAATAGGTGTAAATTCTTAACATCTTCAGCTTTAATACCTTTTTCCTTCATACATTTCTTTGCCTCTTGCATATCTTCAGGACTGAGATATAAGATACCCCTCTTCTTCGGAGTGGGTTTAGGTGGTGGTTCAGGAAGAGTCCAATCATCATAATTTTTCAATATATTGTTCAATAATTCCTCATCTTGTTCAATAGCTCGTTCCCTGAAAACACAACCAGCACAACTATCTAGGAAGTCCCTAGAAGCATCGTTAGTCCATTATAGAAGATATCAAGTATTTGATTTTTCTTAAGAGGGTGATCAGGCAAAGCATTAAGCAATTGGAGAAGCCTCCCCCAAGCTTGTGGGAGACTCTCTTCTTCGATTTGCACAAAGTTAAATATTTCCTGTAAGGCGGCTTCTTTCTTATGAGCAGGAAAATATTTTTTAGAGAAGTAGTAAATCATATCCTGGGGACTACGCACACAACCAGGAGCAAGAGTATTATACCATATCTTAGCATCACCCTTTAATGAGAGTGGAAATAATTTGAGGATATAGTAAAAGCGAATCTTCTCATCATTAGCAAAAAAGGGTGGCTATATCGTTTAATTTAGTAAGATGTGCAACTACAGTTTCAGTTTCATAGCCATGAAAAGGATCATATTCAACCAAAGTAATTAACTCTGGGTCGACAGAGAATTCATAATCCTTATCGGTAACAAAGATAGCTGAAGTAGCAAACTTAGGATCACATTTAATTCTGGCATTCAAAGATTTTTCCTTCAGTTTGCATAGTAATTTCTTAAGATCATCTCTATCATTGTAAGCATGAAAGTCTCTAGCAATCTCCTCATCCATAACATAACCTTCAGGTATCTTAGGCATTTCAAATCTAGGAGAGCTAGGTCTAATAGGTGTTTCAAGATTTTCAGTTTCAAGTACTTCATCAGTTTCAATAATTTCATCAGTTTCAGCATTCTCAATATCCTTAGCTCTAGCAATTTTTTTCATCAAGAATTTCACCTAGTGGCACATTATCATTAGGCAAGTTACAAGCATCATTCATAACAGAAGTAGCATCATCAATAACTTGTGACATATCAGGATTAATAACATGTGGTGGTGTTGCAAGTCTACTCAAAACAGAAGGTGAATCAAGTGCAGAGTGTGATGGCAAATCCTTACCTCCCCTTCAGATTCTTCATAGTGGTAAATAGATAATAATCCCAAATGACTCAACCAATATAGCTATGCTCCCCGGCAACGGCGCCAAAAAAAGGTCTTGATAACCCACAAGTATAGGGGATCGCAACAATTTTCGAGGGTAGAGTATTCAACCCAAATTTATAGATTCGACACAAGGGGAGCCAAAGAATATTTGCAAGTATTAGTAGTTGAGTTGTCAATTCAACCACACCTGGAGATTAAGTATCTACAGCAAGGCGATCAGTAGCACAGTAATATGATGGTTTTGATAGCAGTGGTAACAGTAGTAGCAACGGTAATAGTGATAGCAATGATTTTGTAGAAAGTGTAATAGTAACAATAGCAATAGTAACTTAGCAAGAGCAATATGTGGACAACTCGTAGTCATTGGATTGGTGCATTCGTTGGATGATATTCATGATATGACAGTCATAACCTAGGGCGATACAAAACTAGCTCCAGTTCATAAATATAATGTAGGCATGTATTCCGTAAATAGTCATACATGCTTATGAAAAGAACTTGCATGGCATTTTTTGTCCTACCCTCCCGTATTAACACATAGTGAATACATGAACTCCTCAAACTACGGTCATCACCGGAAAGTATCCCAATTACTGTCACAATGGGGTTTACGATCATAACACGTAATAGGTGAATATGACTTGCAAGATCGGATCTAGAACATAGATATAATGGTGAAAACATAAACGGCTCAGATCTGAATTCATGGCACCCGGGCCCTAGTAACAAGCATTAAGCATAGCAAAGGCATAACAACATCAATCTTAGAACATAGTGGATACTAGGGATCAAGCCCTAACAAAACTAACTCGATTAGATGATGAATCTCATCCAACTCCTCACCGACCAGCGAGCCTACAAAGGAATTACTCACTCCCGGTGGGGAGCATCATGGAAATGGTGATGAAGGGGGGTTGGTGATGAAAAGACCAAAGATTCCCCCTCAGGAGCCCCGAACGGGCTCCAGATCTGGCCTCCCGACGAAGAACAGGAGGTGGTGGCGGCTCTGTATCATAAAACGCGATGAAACTTCCTCTCCTATTTTTTCTCTGAAAATAGGTATTTATGGAGTTGGAATTAGGGTCAGGGGGCCACGAGATGGACACAACCCACCAGGGTGCGCCAGAGGGGGGAGGCGCCCTTGTGTATCTTGCCCAACCAGGGCACCCCTCCGGTGGTTCTTGGTTCCAGTATTTTTTATATATTTTGAAATAATTGTCCGAAAAGTTTCGTCCAAATCCGAGAACTTATATTTCTGCACACAAAAAAATACCATGGTAGTTCTGCTGAAAACAGCGTCAGTCAGGGTTAGTTTCATTCAAATCATGCAAATTAGAGTCCAAAACAAGAGCAAAAGCGTTAGGCAAAGTAGATACGACGGAGACGTATCACGACTCCCAGCCCTGTTGAATGGTGGTACGAGCATCTTCCGCTCGCCTTTCCAGCGGCACTTGCCGTTGATCTCATTGAGTTTGCAGATCTAAGGAGGCCATCGGCACATCATCAGGCTCGGCAGTATACTGGGTTCGCTGCGGTTGCTGACGTTGCTGCTGGGGTTGTTGCCGTGGAGGCGATTGCACCGTTGGTGCACCACCTATAATATGGCCTTCAGTCTGAGCTACTGGTGTTGTTTGTGAGCGACGTGAGGGTTTTGCCAGCTGGGATTTGTTTGCTTCCGCAAATACAATCAAACTTTGGATGGTGGCCCTCCACTCATCCATCTTGTCTGCTATCGGAGGAGAGTTCAACAGTATTTGGGCTCGCGCCATCGCCGCCTCCATTGCCGTCGAAGGTAAATTGGAGTGCGAAGAACGCGATGTCGCTCGACTCCTGGCAGAGCCTGCAGGAGCGTCGTTGTGATCCTGCCGTAGTACTGCAGGAGTGACGGCAGGTTGGCGTGGCGGAGGTGGAGTCTGAAGATCTTGGACCCGATCGACCGGTGTCTTGACGTGCGTGCATTGCTATGCATGTTCAACAACGCCGCTCGGCGTCACGTCAGGTCCATCTTGCGATGGACGCGGCGTGTGCTTCGACATCATCTCCCTCACCGCCGCTTGAGTCACTGCAACGGGAAGGTCTCGGCTTGCACCCGACCGGACAGTGTTGCTCTGATGGCTGCGCTCGCCGGTGTGTCAAGGAGGCGGAGCTGCGTGCCCTCGCCGCCTCCGCCATTGTTGTCATCTTCGCCAGAGGGTCGTGGAAAGTGACTGCCTCCAGCACCCCCGCCACCTGTTCCCGCTGCAGTGGTCACGGCAACTGTGCGCTGGTTGTGCCTACCACAACGTTCGCACCATCCGCAGCAGTGGCGCCGATTGCGCCACCTGTAGACATGTGTGAAGGAAGCTTGGATGTGGAAGGCTTCGTCGCCATGGAACCCTTTTTTTGGGCGCCATGGATGACGAAGATGGTGATGAAGCTCGATGAAGCCACTCGTCGTCCGCTAATCCGGGTTAACACCAGTGATCCCCCTACCTGGCGCACCAAAGATGTTGGTGTGGAATGACTATCTATGAGGTGAGTCAGCCCCTTTGTGGTTCAGTTGGGGGAATGCACAAAACCCAAAGAGCTGGACTAACAAAGGGCGCAACAATCTTTACCCAGGTTCGGGCCACCTTTGAGGTGTAACACCCTACTCCTGCTTTGGTGTATTGGGACTATGGGTGCACAAGTACAAGGAGCACTTTCCCCCAGCAAGGTGCAAGGAGAAGGCAGCTACACGAGCAAGTGTGCGGCATAAAACAATGAACTTACATGTTGATTAGATGGTAAACGGTGCTATCATACCTAACTCTGTCAGTCTAGGACAAAATCATTTAATGCTCTGTTAGGTGTCACGAGGAGGAGAAGCCCCGGCAAGGTTGCCGCACCGCTTGCCCAGCCGCCTCCTAATATGTTGACACGCCTATGGGACGGGTGTCATTAAAGGTAATTTCCCTTCCAGTGAGTTGCCACGTGCCCGACAGGTCCCATCGAACCACCTGTGAGCTCAACACCTCACCAATTAGTGACTAGCTGATCGATGAGGTGGAGAGCTGGTGGCTGGCAAGAATTTGCTGGCCACGGAGCTTGTCGGGCCTTCGCCTTGCCGACAAGGGCTACTTCTAGTGTCTTTTCTTGTTCTCCTCCTCAGCTAAGTAGATCATCTTAGCCTTGAGTCTTGGTCTTCTTGACACGCCACTTGATCTCTCAGGAGCAGCTTCCCTTGGCTTGGGATATCCTTGGTAAGCTCTTTGGTTGGCAAGGGAGTTGCTACTCGTCTGTGCATAAGTCAGGGTACAAAACACCCATGTTTCATACACCAACAGCAAAGTGGAGGCGACCAAGGGAAGGTGTTGGAGCCTGGGAGTTAGGGAGACGACATGGGTGAGGTTGGCGGGGTAGGCGATATATACGGACATGGGTCGATGGAGGAGTGCCTGGTACTGGAGGACAGTGAGGCTGGCTCCCGCGGCTAGCGGAGAGAGGCATTGGCTGAGAGAGCATGCTGGTGAGGTCGGGTGCGAGGGTCTCATGTTGCTACGTAGCCCATCCCAAGAAATCCATGTCGATGGCCTATGACTACCGTATCCAGCCGAGGGAGGTTCAGTGGAGTCGGAGAGGTCAGGGGCATGCAGTGCTCTACTGCCATTGCCCATGGGGAGAGGCGAGCGTCGTTTGACGGCCACGAGAGAGACGACGCTTCTGATGCGTAGGAAGGGTGGATTTGAACTAGGAGGAGGAAGAAGAGAAAGAGGCACGACTGCGCCAGATCAAGGCGAGAGGCTACGGTGGGGTGGGACCAGCGCACTTTTTGGAGTCCATGAGAAACATCTAGTCTAGCCTAAACACATAGTTAAAACATCTACAACCGTGCCTAGCAAATCTTGCCCCCTAAACATTCACGGACGTACCCGGTCAATGTCCAGGCATGTCCGTTTGAGCCCCTATTTTTCCGCCCATGCAACCATACTCCTCATTTTCTCACTTATATACTTATATGTCTGGTCACTTGCATGTGATTGATAAAGATGATTAGGGAGAAAGAAAGAGAAAAAGGTGTATGGGTGGGTCGTGTCCTACGTGGCAGACTGACAGAGCGCGTTTGGGCGTGTCTGCGAGCCCTCATATCCTTTCTACATTTGGTCTCAATATGAGGGTCGTACACAGATGATATGACATGTCCGGTCGGGTCATTTTTTTCTTTCTCTCTCTTGTCCGTTCGCTAACCGGGTGTGTCCCCGTATGTTTGGGGGAGGATTTGAGGATGCCAGCTATAGAGACTCTTATAAAACCAGAAATGAACAGTGTTAAAAAAATGAAAGTGAATCACAAGGAAAATCAGGACACGCGTTAGCTAGAGGAGAGCCAACGTCCAAGCTTGCTAGGAGGCTTCCTAGCTTTTTTGGAAAAGGGGCGCTTTATTACTTAAAAGATTTAAGCATTACACCCGACCTCTGTATAACTAAGATGCACATAGCCAAACAAGGTCCTCTCATAAAAAAGGCGAAATACAAAGAGACATGTAGAGCCCGTATAACGCCTAAAGCGTAGGGGGGGCAATCCTAAGAACATGCTGCCACCCATGTTGCGTAAAAGCATCCCTCGCCGTAGCCTCCAATCGTGTACACACCTCCGTAAACAGGTCTCGATTCTCCACGCGTTGTAGAGACGACCATAAACGAAGAGTCCCGGTACATCTGTAGATAACCTGCATCAGAGAAGTACTTTTATCATGAAAAACCTTATCATTTCTATACAGCCAAAGCGACCAAATAACGGCAAGCGCTTCCACCCTGAGAAGAATTCTAAACCTGTGAGCAATCCCATGTAACCAGTTGCCAAATACATTAGCAACACTATAAGGAGGATACAAGCCAGAAGCTATTTGGATGGCTGACCATATAGAACGAGCCAATTTGCATTAGAAGAAGAAATGTTTTATTGTCCCATCATGATGACAAAAGACACATTGTGTACTTCCATGCCAATTCCTCTTAATAAGGTTATCTTTAGTAAGAATGACTCCGCGACGAAGATACCATGCAAAGATTTCATTCTTAAGAGGTATCTTCATCTTTCAGATCTTCTTATTATTATCAACTGGCACCGAGAATTGTCCATTCCCATGGAGGTTTCATCGGAATATATCAGACCTATGTGACAATTGCATCATGGACAACCGCTGGAGCAGGATGTTCCGTGATTGGAGTCTGGGTCCAATTAAATCTCTTTTGTATGTCACATTAGGCGGAAATGATTCCATTACCGTGGCGATAGTATCACTCTTATGGCGCACAATGTTGTATAGAGCCGGATATTGTCCCGGAGTGTGGCATTTCCTAGCCACTTGTTCTCCCAGAATCTAATTTCCGAGCCGTTCTTAATCAAGAAGGATCCATAGCAGAAGAAATATTTCTTTGTAGCCATTAGACCCACCCAAAAGTGGGAATCCCGAGGCTTCCAATATACTTGGGATACTGCCTTGGAACCCAAATATTTCCTTCTTAGGAGGGTTTGCCATACACCATCTTCCGTCAGTAATTTAAACAACCATTTACCGAGGAGGGCCCTATTCTTAACCTCAAGGTCATGAATGCCCAACCCGCCTTGGTCTTTGGACGGCAAACCACACTCCATTTGGCCAGTCGATATTTCTTTCTCTCGCTATCTCCTTGTCAAAAGAATCTTGACCGGAAATAATCTAATCTAGTAAGACTTTTTTTGGCAACTGGAAGAAGGAAATCATATATAGTACCATATTACTTAGTACTGAATTTATGAGTACCAATCTTCCATCCAGAGACAACAATTTACCTTTCCAACTGTTAAGTCTTTTTTGCAGTCTCTCCTCGACGTGTTTTCATTTAGCATCTGTGAGTCTCCGATAATGTATCGGTATCCCCAAATATGTGATAGGAAACTGGAGGAGGCATCCTAGCTTAGCCCCTTTAAATCTTTCATGCATATCCTAAATTTGTTTCTGCAATAGTTTAAGTTTTTAGCATCTACAGTATTATGTATTATTTATCATGTTTCCTGCAGCAACGTGTCGGGCATTGTCTTGTTCCAGGAGTAATTCAGATGTTGCGGGCCGCAAGCCGTACGAAGCTAGCTCGATCTATTAATTTGCACTAATCGTGTCATTAGCAACACACCCACGCTTGCTAATCGATTCGCCGCCGGCCAGATAGGCAAAATACGGACGAATAACACATGCGCAAGTACATTTGATAGATCAGGAAACCTAGACAGACTTTCTATGATTGGTGTTGGATTCATGTCTGCATGGGTCGTGTGGGTAATAACTTGCTGCCATCATCATCCTGATGAATCCATGGACGACGTAATCTCTGGTACTAGAGGAATAAGTGAAGAGATGGAAACAATGGGTGCTGCATCCGCATGACAGCCGCTGCTTGAATGTAGCCAAAGAGAGCATTGAGAGGGCAATGGTTTTTCTATGTTTTCTCCGGGAAAAGGAGAGACGTAGTTTTCAGAGGAATTTTTCTTTTGTATAAAGGTGTGATATGATGGACAATTTTATGGAGATGGCATCGGTGGGTAATTTCTCTAGCTTTAAAGTTGATCTAACCGTTACGTTTTTTCTTATGTATATATATACAAAACTAAAGGTTGGATGTTTCTATTTTTTGTGAGATTTTCTAGCATAATTATCTTTTTTTCTGGTTAACCCATTAGTTATCATTTTTAGTATATAAATAGATAGATGGATGGATGGTGTTGGTAACCTACCAACAACAAATTACAATCAATGATAAATAGATAGATGCTTAGAAGTTTTTATTGGTGAAACTCATATATTTAGAGTAGTTTCTACGAGGAATCCGTTGTCGCCTTCCTTGATAGGCCCACTGCCACCTGAAGCTGACGTATGATCTTGTTGTACGCCTCCAGCCCACGCGCCCACGTGCCCTGGTGCCCGCCAGCCTCACCAAAATCTATGATGATGACCTCCACGCACCGATGGCCTTGGGTCTACATGTCGTCGCGGTAGAGAATGCCTGCGTGCGGCATAAAACAATGAACTTATAGGAAAACACAATTGTCTTAAGAAAAAGACCGAAATGCCATGAAAAATTACTACCCAGCCGTCTTAAGGAAAAGACCGGAATGCCCACGAAGCAAACCAACTCGGCACACCCTACGCACGGACGGCTTGTGGTCCTATGCATAGCTGGGTCAGCAGCCCTCCACACATCCGGTTGGACGGTCCTCCGCATAGCCGGGTGGACTCAATGCGGACACACGTGGGCGTCGCACCACGTGCACCGCCTACCTAGGTGGAGCCAACAAAACATCCTGAAACAGGCCCCATGCATGAGCCAACGCTGCGGTCATGACACATGACCCGCTTGTCGTGACCGGACCAACCTGTCCTGGGCAGAAGATGTCGACAGGCAGGTTCGGCTTCCCCATTTCTTTCGGGACAACATGCGAGAGGAGGCACATGGGAGTGCCGCAAGCCACCGCATGACGGTCGGTGGCCCCAGGCGCGCCTGCGGTCCACCCATGATGGACAGACCGAGGGGTCACCCGGGTGCGCACCCTCCGGACAGATCGAACGACGCGAAGAGCGCCCAAGAGGCCCCCGCACCATGCCACTCATGAAACAGATAGTGTGGAGGGGCCTCTCACCGTCAAAGCCCCCCAACAGGTGGGTAATCCAACATCCTTTATAGGTGTAATACTCTCTTGTATTTGCGGATGCTTAGAGTTCAAGTAAGAACAACACCTTATCATAGGTTTTTCACACAATAAATTAACAATAAACAGTAACTCAATGAAACTAGATGAAATTCTCATGTGTCCTCGAGAATTTTCTCCATATAAGCAATACAATTGGCTTGTCCTTAGCATAGTTAAGGATTGGGCCACTTGCACCTTTGCAACTTTGTTACTATTTACTTTCTTACAACTACATTTGTTATCAAACAATCAATAAAAAAATATTTACAGCTTTTACAGTGATCTTTTGTTGCTTTCCAAAAACAAATTTCTTTCGATCCTCGTTGGGTTCAACACTCTTACTTATCAAAAATCCTACGGCAGATCCCCTATACTTGTGGGATTAACAGCCGCCACGCCCGCCGCCACCGTCGCCCTTTTTTTTAAGCGGCACCTCCTTTGCCTTCTTTTGAGGCAGCCTGCTTGTCGTGTCGCCGAGTTGATCTTCCGGGTGGTCGCCTTCGCTAGATCCTCTAGCTCCACCGTTGCCGGCAGCTTTTCGTACAGTACGGGTCCATGTGGCGGCGAGTTAGGGAAAAAATTGGGGTGGAGAGCGGCGGGATAGTAGCACAGAGGGTTGAGAAAAGGGGTTTTTGCTATGGAAATAGTGCATCCAGCTCCGAATGCACCGGCTCTGCCTCAGTTTTGGGTGGGCCGAGTGTGTTGAAGTCCTACATGGCGGGTGTCTGGAGTCCTGTAAAGCCCCCTAGGTTGCAAATTTGTTTTGAGAGTTAACGGTGCCTAGCGGCAAGGAATCCATCATCCGCTGTATGTCTTAAGATTTGCGCGTTGATGAGCCTCGTCTCCTCATCCTCTATAACACTATACTCCCTAGTTTTAGAGAGCCCACATTAAATTCAGGTCTCCAATAAAAATTGGGTCAACTGATTTTGACTGGGTCAACAGTGTCTCAAAGCTCTCTCATTTAATTTTTTATACTATCCACTATGCTTCCTAATTTCGAAGGCCTCCAATTAATTGAGGTCTTCATTTTAGAATGGAGTCACCTGGTTTTGAACGGGTCAACAATTTCTCAAAGCTCTCTCGTTCAATTCTTTTAATTCACCATGTTTCCTAATTTTGAAGTTTTTTCATTCAATTGAGACATTTTCAATTTTGGATTTGGTTTACTATGTTTATCAGGCCAATGATTATTCAAATCAATCAGCAGTATATAAGGCCAAATTTTCTTATGTACTAAGTGTTAGTAGCAGGTACCATAGTGATCCTAGGATTGGATCACTAGGTAGTTATTAATATAATTAAGTACCTTAGAAGGACAAATGACATGCTCCTTGTCTATGGAGGAGATGAAGAGCTTGTAGTAAATGATTACACGAGCACCAACTTCATGACTGATATAAATAATTATTGAGCTATATTAGGATAATTGTTTGGAACAGTTTTTCAAACATGAACACTATTGTGGATTATATAGTGAAAGAAGAATATGTTGAAAACATCAGATGTTTCAAAGGAGGATGTCTGCATCAAGAAGTGTCTTGATATATTTGGTGTGATCCTAAGTGCAATCAAAACAATGACATTGTATTGTGAATAGTAGTGACATTGCTCAAAGCAAAAAGAAATCTAGATCCCATGTATAGTCCAGACATAGCAAGCGCAATGTTGACACAGATTTGAATTAGTCAGACCCGATGACGAAGGCTCTACCACAAGCAAAGCATGAGCAACCCCATATAGCCATAGGTGTTAGAATAACTATGCAAACTAGATTATTGACTCTAATGCAAGTGGGAGACTATTGAAAATATGCCTCAAAGGCAATAAAATTGTATTATTATTTCACTTTTCATAATTAAGACTTTATATTCTATGCTATAACTGCGATGATCCTGGAATATGCGTTTCAGTGGAAAACTTATATGCACGTGTGAAATGATAAACTGTAAAATTAGGTTCCTAGTTTTTTTGATATATGAAACGAACACCCCGACCAGTACAGCAAGTGGATCACACAACCGACTAAATATCTGGCCCATCCTTATCCTTTCTCTCTCCCTCCCGTGAGAACCACATCCCTACTCCACTCTCTCTCCCTTCTCTCACACAATAAATCTAACATTTTATTCCGTCTTCGCTAAATTAAACTGTTCATATCTATTGAACCACAAGTTCATTTTTAAAATAATTTATATATTTGAACTTCTGACACCAAGACCTTTAGCACCAGAACAATCTTGGATACATTTCAAACACATCTAAATTTCAACGTTTCACATTCCATATGTGAAACAAACCTATTTCACTAGCAAAATATGGAACAAAGATATTTCGGTAGAATTATGTGAGACCAACTTGAAACCTATTAAACCCAAATATGAAACTGAAATGTCAACTTTGAAGTTGAATATTTAACAATTATAATGCTTTATTTCAAAAGAGTGAAATATATTATTTAAAAAATGTGTAATTGAAATACGTGTGATTTTTATGAAACAAGCCAGTGAAAAGTGAAATATAGGTTGTAAAAGTGAAAAACAATATGAGATTGAAATGTCAACTTGTGAAACTGATTATTTAAAATTGTGTAACAATTTATTTCAAAAGAGTGAAATATGTTATTGAAAGAAAATGTGCAATTGAAATAGGTGTGATTTTTGCGAAATAAGCGAGTGGAAAGTGAAATGCATGGTCTGAAACTAAAAAATAATACAAAACTGAAATGTCAACTTGTGAAACTGTTTTTATTAGAAATGTGTAACCATTTATTTTAGAAGAGTGACATATGTTACTAAAAATGTGTAATTGAAATAGATGTAATTTTTGTGAAACAAACAAGTGAAATGTGAAATGTAGGTTCTGAAACTGAACAAAAATATGAAACTAAAATGTCAATTTGTGAAACTAATTGAAATCACGTTTGAAAAGATTTCAAGCGAGTGAAATTACAGATTATGGATTTTCACAAATGTGAAATTGTAACTACAAAAAAGTGAAATTATAATGTATTATTGTGAAACTGGTTTTTTTAAATGTGAAATGCACATTCGTATTTAAACGTGGTTGAAAAATATTCAAGATTGATGTTATTTTAAAGGTTTCGACGCAAGGAGTTCAAATATAAATTAAAAATTAAAAATGAAAATATGGTTTAAAAGATACGAATGTTATAAATTAGTCAAGGTCAAAAAGATGTTGGATTTATTGTGTACGAGAAGAGATAGAGTTGTTCTGCGCATTAATGTCATCCTACATGTGAAGTAGAATGGGTCCGCTGCTGAAATACCAATATTTTCTTAAATTAAAGAAAAGACAATATATGGTGCTAGGTGGCATTAGCCGATTGGGTAAGACGTTGCCGGTGGGTAGCATCACCGCTCAATTTTTTGCTTTGCCCCTGGTTTTCTTTCTGTTTACGAAAAACAGATATTCCAACTGATCCACAAACAAATGCGAGACAAGTTTGGATGACTTGCGTCGTCCGGTGCGTTGGAGGTACCTTTAGTGCTCCAAGAAAAGTATTGTCATTAGGGAACAAATCAGGCGACGTCGTCAATCATCCGACGAGAGGCCGGAGTCCCATATGCCATTATTGCAGCTGCAGAGGTCGCAATTCCTCTCCATTTAGAATTTTAGATAAGCATCGCTCCGCCTCTTCGCCTACGTATAAGCGAAGCTCCTGTTTATTTCACATACCCGGCTCGATCTCGCCACGACCGTGTGCGCGCTCCAGCCTCCAGGGGTAGCAAAGCACGCAAGAATCGTCGCCAGGGAGGAGGAAGACAAGGAGGAGAGCCATGGCGAGCGTGGTCGAGACCCACGACTCCGCGGTGGCCGGCGGCGGGGACGTGGTGTTCTGCGTCATCATCTTGTTCATGTCCGTGCTGTCCCTGGTCATCTTGGCGACCTCCTCTGCCGTCGGCAGCGGCGACGGGGAAGAGGAAGGGAGGCAGCGGCAGCGCTCCGGCTCCCGCGGGAACGGGCCGGTGTTCGTGGGCGGCAGGGGCTGCGCCTGCGGCGGCTGCCGCGCCGGCGCCGGCGTCTGCGGCACCTACCTCTCGTGATCACCGCCGACCGTGCACGCGCCCCGCGCGCGCTCCGCATGTACATGCGTGGACGCACTTACCGCATAACTAAGGAGGAGCATCGATCGGAGCTCTCGCCAGGCTTGCGCAAGGCTACTCAGTTCTTCTTTTTCCTCTGCTTGTGTATATTACTACTAATAGCTGCACATCATGTGATGTGAATAAACTGCAAGAACATGGAGTGTTTTATCTGTTCCCTGAATAATCATCGATCCATGTGCGATTGTTGCTTCTTCTTCTACTTTAGCTGCTAGTTTCCGGATTTGGGTTCGGTTTCGATGGAACAGTAGTGGCTGACGCCCATATGCTCCTACCGTTCTATATCTATTATATCTTTTGTTGGGCAGTTGTTGGAGAGACATCTTGCCGGTAAACGAGTACAGTGTTTGGACCAGAAGACGAAAGTCCGCCGAAGAGGGTGAGACAAGGGTGCCCCATCGACCAACTACCTCAATCAATCGATACAAAAGTCCATGAATTCGGCACCTAAACCATCAACTATTCGGTGCTGCATGTGAAGAAAAGAAAACAAACGTTCGGTCGTTGCAACCTTACACGGGTGCCCTTCTTTGCACGGTGTTGAGAATCGTATCCTGATAGATCATGAAGCCTTTTTAAGACTTTGAGATAGGTCTACGTAACAGCCCCAAAAAAATCTAAATTGGTTTTGAGCAAATTCCTTCCAGAATCCGTAGAACCAAAAGTTCTCTCTTCCTTTCTCCGTGTCAGCTCATCACGACAGTGGATCCCCCAACTTAGAGCATCTCCAATAGAAGATGCAAATTTGAAAATATAAAACGGAAGATTTTAAAAATTACATCTCTAAAAAGGGCTTTTTGCATCTCAAAAAAGTGCCAACTCCAACATACGATGTAAAACGAAGATGCAAAAGAGCAACTTCAATAGAAGATGCAAATTAGAGATGTAAACCGGCCGCTGGCCGCGCGGCTGCTGGCCGCGCGGCTGCTGTTCTGCTTTCAGTTTAGCCGCTATACAGCCCCATTTGCACATTGAATATTCATAATTCTACCAACAAAGTGCATCATGAAGCAAAGTTTTAAATCCTACAAACAAAAGTCAATTGTCTCAAACGAAGTTTTTGGTAAAAAAAATGAAAATACACATAGACATCACTCAATTTGTGTCCTCTCTGTTGTCACTAGTGCCATTGTCGATGATGGTATGATCATCATCAATGGCTTCTTTCTCGACGTTTTCATGTGTTGAAGTCTCATTGCCGCGAACTCCAGCGAAAGCACCTTCATTGCCACCTCCCATGCCGCTCATGTTGCCACCGAAGTCACCTCCCATGCCACTCATCATGTTGCCGCCGAGGCCACCTCCCATGCCACTCATCATGTTGCGCCAAAGCCACCTCCCATGCCACTCATCATGTTGCCGTCGAAGCCACCTCCCAGGCCACTCATGTTGCCCCCGAAGCCACCTCCCATGCCACCGAAACCGCCATCCATGTTGTCACCAAAGCCACCTCCCATGTTTTCACCAAATGCACTATTCATGGCACCTCCCATCATGTTCATGTACCCGCCCATTCCTCCTCTCATTCCTCCACCCATGGCACTGTTGGGGAACGTAGTAATTTCAAAAAAATTCCTACGCACACGCAAGATCATGGTGATGCATAGCAACGAGAGGGGAGAGTGTTGTCCACGTACCCTCGTAGACCGACAGCGGAAGCGTTATCACAACGCGGTTGATGTAGTCGTACGTCTTCACGATCCGACCGATCAAGTACCGAACGTACGGCACCTCCGAGTTCTACACACGTTCAGCTCGATGACGTCCCTCGAACTCCGATCCAGCCGAGTGTTGAGGGAGAGTTTCGTCAGCACGACGGCGTGATGACGATGATGATGTTCCACCGACGCAGGGCTTCGCCTAAGCTCCGCAACGGTATTATCGAGGTGTAATATGGTGGAGGGGGCACCGCACACGGCTAAGAGATCTCAAGGATCAATTGTTGTGTCTCTGGGGTGCCCCCCTGCCCCCGTATATAAAGGAGCAAGGGGGAGGCAGCCGGCCAAGGGGAGAGGCGCGCCATAGGGGGGAGTCCTACTCCCACCGGGAGTAGGACTCCTCCTTTCCTTGTGGGAGTAGGAGAAGGGAAGGGGGAAGGAGAAAGAAGGAAGGGTGCGCCCCCCTTCCCTAGTCCAATTCGGACCAGACCATGGGGAGGGGTGCGGCCACCTTTTGAGGCCTTTCTCTCCTTTCCCGTATGGCCCATTAAGGCCCAATACGAATTCCCGTAACTCTCCGGTACTCCGAAAAATACCCGAATCACTCGGAACCTTTCCGAAGTCCGAATATAGTCGTCCAAAATATCGATTTTTACGTCTCGACCATTTCGAGACTCCTCGTCATATCCCCGATCTCATCCGGGACTCCGAACTCCTTCAGTACATCAAAACTCAATAAAACTGTCATCGTAACGTTAAGCGTGCGGACCCTACGGGTTCGAGAACTATGTAGACATGACCGAGATACGTCTCCGGTCAATAACCAATAGCGGGACCTGGATGCCCATATTGGCTCCCACATATTCTACGAAGATCTTTATCGGTCAGACCGCATAACAACATACGTTGTTCCCTTTGTCACCGGTATTTTACTTGCCCGAGATTTGATCGTCGGTATCTCGATACCTAGTTCAATCTCGTTACCGGCAAGTCTCTTTACTCGTTCCGTAACACATCATCCCGCAACTAACTCATTAGTCACAATGCTTGCAAGGCTTATAGTGATGTGCATTACCGAGTGGGCCCAGAGATACCTCTCCGACAATTGGAGTGACAAATCCTAATCTCGAAATACGCCAACCGAACAAGTACCTTTGGAGACACCTGTAGAGCACCTTTATAATCACCCATTTACGTTGTGACGTTTGGTAGCACACAAAGTGTTCCTCCGGTAAACGGGAGTTGCATAATCTCATAGTCATAGGAACATGTATAAGTCATGAAGAAAGCAATAGCAACATACTAAACGATCGAGTGCTAAGCTAACGGAATGAGTCAAGTCAATCACGTCATTCTCCTAATGAGGTGATCTCGTTAATCAAATGACAACTTATGTCTATGGCTAGGAAACATAACCATCTTTGATTAACGAGCTAGTCAAGTAGAGGCATACTAGTGACACTCTGTTTGTCTATATATTCACACATGTATTATGTTTCCGGTTAATACAATTCTAGCATGAATAATAAACATTTATCATGATACAAGGAAATAAATAATACTTTATTATTGCCTCTAGGGCATATTTCCTTCAGTCTCCCACTTGCACTAGAGTCAATAATCTAGTTCACATCGCCATGTGATTTAACATCAATAATTCACATCACCATGTGATTAACACCCATAGTTCACATCTCTATGTGACCAACACTCAAATGGTTTACTAGAGTCAATAATCTAGTTCACATCGTTATGTGATTAACACCCAAAGAGTACTAAGGTGTGATCATGTTTTGATTGTGAGATAATTTTAGTCAACGGGTCTGTCACATTCAGATCCGTAAGTATTTTGCAAATTTCTATGTCTACAATGCTCTGCACGGAGCTACTCTAGCTAATTACTCCCACTTTCAATATGTATCTAGACCGAGACTTAGAGTCATCTAGATTTTGTGTCAAAACATGCATCGACGTAACCCTTTACGACGAACCTTTTGTCACTTCCATAATCGAGAAACATATCCTTATTCCACTAAGGATAATTTTGACCGCTGTCCAGTGATCTACTCCTAGATCACTATTGTACTCCCTTGCCAAAATCAGTGTAGGGTATACAATAGATCTGGTACACAGCATGGCATACTTTATAGAACCTATGGCCAAGGCATAGGGAATGACTTTCATTCTCTTTCTATCTTCTGCCGTGGTCGGGCTTTGAGTCTTACTCAATTTCATACCTTGTAACACAGGCAAGAACTCTTTCTTTGACTGTTCCATTTTTGAACTACTTCAAAATCTTGTTAAGGTATGTACTCATTGAAAAAACTTATCAAGCGTCTTGATCTATCTCTATAGATCTTGATGCTCAATATGTAAGCAGCTTCACCGAGGTCTTTCTTTGAAAAACTCCTTTCAAACACTCCTTTATGCTTTGCAGAATAATTCTACATTATTTCCGATCAACAATATGTCATTCACATATACTTATCAGAAATGTTGTAGTGCTCCCACTCACTTTCTTGTAAATACAGGCTTCACCGCAAGTCTGTATAACACTATATCCTTTGATCAACTTATCAAAGTGTATATTCCAACTCCGAGATGCTTGCACCAGTCCATAGATGGATCGCTGGAGCTTGCATATTTTGTTAGCACCTTTAGGATTGAAAAAACCTTCTGGTTGCATCATATACAACTCTTCTTTAATAAATCCATTAAGGAATGCAGTTTTGTTTATCCATTTGCCAGATTTCATAAAATGCGGCAATTGCTAACATGATTCGGATAGACTTAAGCATAGATACGAGTGAGAAACTCTCATCGTAGTCAACATCTTGAACTTGTCGAAAACCTTTTTGCGACAATTCTAGCTTTGTAGATAGTGACACTACTATCAGCGTCCGTCTTCCTCTTGAAGATCCATTTAATCTCAATGGCTCGCCGATCATTGGGCAAGTCAATCAAAGTCCATACTTTGTTCTCATATATGGATCTCATCTCAGATTTCATGGCCTCAAGATATTTTGCGGAATCTGGGCTCATCATCGCTTCCTCATAGTTCGTAGGTTCGTCATGGTCAAATAACATGACCTCCAGAACAGGATTACCGCATCACTCTGGTGTGGATCTCACTCTGGTTTACCTACGAGGTTTGGTAATAACTTGATCTGAAGTTTCATGATCATTATCATTAACTTCCTCACTAATTGGTGTAGGTGTCGCAGAAACTGGTTTCTGTGATGATCTACTTTCCAATAAGGAAGCAGGTACAGTTACCTCATCAAGTTCTACTTTCCTCCCACTCACTTCTTTCGAGAGAAACTCCTTCTCTAGAAAGGATCCATTCTTAGCAACGAATGTCTTGCCTTCGGATCTATGATAGAAGGTGTACCCAACTGTCTCCTTTGGGTATCCTATGAAGACACATTTCTCCGATTTGGGTTTGAGCTTATCAGGATGAAACCTTTTCACATAAGCATCGCAACCCCAAACTTTAAGAAACGACAACTTTGGTTTCTTGCCAAACCATAGTTCATAAGATGTCGTCTCAACGGATTTAGATGGTACCTTATTTAACGTGAATGCAGCTGTCTCTAATGCATAACCCCAAAAACGATAGTGGTAGATCGGTAAGAGACATCATATATCTCACCATATCTAATAAAGTACGGTTACGATGTTCGGACACACCATTACACTGTGGTGTTCCAGGTGGCGTGAGTAGTGAAACTATTTCACATTGTTTTAACTGAAGGCCAAACTCGTAACTCAAATATTTTACCTCTGCGATCATATCGTAGTAACTTTTATTTTCTTGTTACGATGATTCTCCACTTCACTCTGAAATTCTTTGAACTTTTCAAATGTTTCAGACTTGTGTTTTATCAAGTAGATATACCCATATCTGCTCAAATCATCTGTGAAGGTCAGAAAATAATGATACCTACTACGAGCCTCAATATTCATCGGACCACATACATCTGTATGTATGATTTCCAACAAATCTGTTGCTCTCTCCATAGTTCCGGAGAACGGCGTTTCAGTCATCTTGCCCATGAGGCACGGTTCGCAAGCATCAAGTGATTCATAATCAAGTGATTCCAAAATCCCATCAGTATGGAATTTCTTCATGCGCTTTACACCAATATGACCTAAACGGCAGTGCCACAAATAATTTGCACTATCATTATTAACTTTGCATCTTTTGGCTTCAATATTATGAATATGTGTATTACTACGATCGAGATCCAACAAACCATTTTCGTTGGTGTGTATGACCATAGAAGGTTTTTATTCATGTAAACAGAACAACAATTGTTCTCTAACTTAAATGAATAACCGTATTGCAATAAACATGATCAAATCATATTCATGCTCAACGCAAACACCAAATAACACTTATTTAGTTTCAACACTAATCCCGAAAGTACAGGGAGTGTGCGATGATGATCATATCAATCTTGGAACTACTTCCAACACACATCGTCACCTCGCCTTTTTACTAGTCTCTGTTTATTCTACAACTCCCGTTTCGAGTTACTAGTCTTAGCAACTGAACCAGTATCAAATACCGAGGGGTTGCTATAAACACTAGTAAAGTACACATCAATAACATGTATAGCCAATATACCTTTGTTCACTTTGCCATCCTTCTTATCCACCAAATAGTTGGGGTAGTTCCGCTTCCAGTGACCAGTCCCTTTGCAGTAGAAGCACTTAGTCTCAGGCTTAGGATCAGACTTAGGCTTCTTCACTTGAGAAGCAACTTGCTTGCCGTTCTTCTTGAAGTTCCCCTTCTTCCCTTTGCCCTTTTCTTTAAACTAGTGGTCTCGTCAACCATCAACACTTGATGTTTTTCTTGATTTCTACCTTCGTCGATTTCAGCATCATGAAGAGCTCGGGAATTACTTTCGTCATCCCTTGCATACTGTAGTTCATCACGAAGTTCTACTAACTTGGTGATGGTGACTAGAGAATTCTGTCAATCACTATTTTATCTGGAAGATTAACTCCCACTTGATTCAAGCGATTGTAGTACCCAGACAATCTGAGCACATGCTCACTAGTTGAGCGATTCTCCTCCATCTTTTAGCTATAGAACTTGTTGGAGACTTCATATCTCTCAACTCGGGTATTTGCTTGAAATATTAACTTCAACTCCTGGAACATCTTATATGTTCCATGACGTTCAAAACGTCTTTGAAGTCCCGATTCTAAGCCGTTAAGCATGGTACACTAAACTATCAAGTAGTCATCATATTGAGCTAGCCAAACGTTCATAACGTCTGCATCTGCTCCTGCAATAGGTCTGTCACCTAGCGGTGCATTAAGGACATAATTCTTCTGTGCAGCAATGAGGATAATCCTCAGATCACAGATCCAATCCGCATCTTTGCTACTAACATCTTTCAACATAATTTTCTCTAGGAACATATCAAAAATAAATACAGGGAAGCAACAACGCGAGCTATTGATCTACAACATAATTTGCAAAAATACTATCAGGACTAAGTTCATGATAAATTTAAGTTCAATTAATCATATTACTTAAGAACTCCCACTTAGATAGACATCCCTCTAATCATCTAAGTGATCACGTGATCCATATAAACTAAACCATGTCCGATCATCACGTGAGATGGAGTAGTTTCAATGGTGAACATCACTATGTTGATCATATCTACTATATGATTCACGCTCGACCTTTCGGTCTCCATGTTCCGAGGCCATATCTGCATATGCTAGGCTCGTCAAGTTTAACCTGAGTATTCCGCGTGTGCAACTGTTTTGCACCCGTTGTATTTGAACGTAGAGCCTATCACACCCGATCATCACGTGGTGTCTCAGCACGAAGAACTTTCGCAACGGTGCATACTCAGGGAGAACACTTTTATCTTGAAATTTTAGTGAGAGATCATCTTATAATGCTACCGTCAATCAAAGCAAGATAAGATGCATAAAGGATTAACATCACATGCAATCAATATAAGTGATATGATATGGCCACCATCATCTTGTGCTTGTGATCTCCATCTTCGAAGCACCGTGCTCGTGATCTCCATCTCCGAAGAACCGTCATGATCACCATCGTCACCGGCGCGACACCTTGATCTCCATCGTAGTATCGTTGTCGTCTCGCCAACTTATTGCTTTTACGACTATCGCTACCGCTTAGTGATAAAGTAAAACTATTACATGGCGATTGCATTTCATACAATAAAGCGACAACCATATGGCTCCTGCCAGTTGCCGATAACTCGGTTACAAAACATGATCATCTCATACAACAAATTATATCACATCATGTCTTGACCATATCACATCACAACATGCCCTGCAAAAACAAGTTAGACGTCCTCTACTTTGTTGTTGCAAGTTTTACGTGGCTGCTACGGGCTTAGCAAGAACCGTTCTTACCTATGCATCAAAACCACAACGATAGTTTGTCAAGTTGGTGATGTTTTAACCTTCGCAAGGACCGGGCGTAGCCACACTCGGTTCAACTAAAGTGAGAGAGACAGACACCCGCCGGTCACCTTTAAGCAACGAGTGCTCGCAACGGTGAAACCAGTCCCGCGTAAGCGTACGCGTAATGTCGGTCCGGGCCGCTTCATCTCACAATACCGCCGAACCAAAGTATGACATGCTGGTAAGCAGTATGACTTATATCGCCCACAACTCACTTGTGTTCTACTCGTGCATAGCATCAACGCATAAAACCAGGCTCTGATACCACTGTTGGGGAACGTAGTAATTTCAAAAAAATTCCTACGCACACGCAAGATCATGGTGATGCATAGCAACGAGAGGGGAGAGTGTTGTCCACGTACCCTCGTAGACCGACAGCGGAAGCGTTATCACAACGCGGTTGATGTAGTCGTACGTCTTCACGATCCGACCGATCAAGTACCGAACGTACGGCACCTCCGAGTTCTACACACGTTCAGCTCGATGATGTCCCTCGAACTCCGATCCAGCCGAGTGTTGAGGGAGAGTTTCGTCAACACGACGGCGTGATGACGATGATGATGTTCCACCGACGCAGGGCTTCGCCTAAGCTCCGCAACGGTATTATCGAGGTGTAATATGGTGGAGGGGGGCACCGCACACGGCTAAGAGATCTCAAGGATCAATTGTTGTGTCTCTGGGGTGCCCCCCTGCCCCCGTATACAAAGGAGCAAGGGGGAGGCAGCCGGCCAAGGGGAGAGGCGAGCCATAGGGGGGAGTCCTACTCCCACCGGGAGTAGGACTCCTCCTTTCCTTGTGGGAGTAGGAGAAGGGAAGGGGGAAGGAGAAAGAAGGAAGGGTGCGCCCCCCTTCCCTAGTCCAATTCGGACCAGACCATGGGGAGGGGTGCGGCCACCTTTTGAGGCCTTTCTCTCCTTTCCTGTATGGCCCATTAAGGCCCAATACGAATTCCCGTAACTCTCCGGTACTCCGAAAAATACCCGAATCACTCGGAACCTTTCCGAAGTCCGAATATAGTCGTCCAATATATCGATTTTTACGTCTCGACCATTTCGAGACTCCTCGTCATATCCCCGATCTCATCCGGGACTCCGAACTCCTTCGGTACATCAAAACTCAATAAAACTGTCATCGTAACGTTAAGCGTGCGGACCCTACGGGTTCGAGAACTATGTAGACATGACCGAGATACGTCTCTGGTCAATAACCAATAGCGGGACCTGGATGCCCATATTGGCTCCCACATATTCTATGAAGATCTTTATCGGTCAGACCGCATAACAACATACGTTGTTCCCTTTGTCACCGGTATGTTACTTGCCCGAGATTTGATCGTCGGTATCTCGATACCTAGTTCAATCTCGTTACCGGCAAGTCTCTTTACTCGTTCCATAACACATCATCCCGCAACTAACTCATTAGTCACAATGCTTGCAAGGCTTATAGTGATGTGCATTACCGAGTGGGCCCAGAGATACCTCTCCGACAATTGGAGTGACAAATCCTAATCTCGAAATACGCCAACCGAACAAGTACCTTTGGAGACACCTGTAGAGCACCTTTATAATCACCCATTTACGTTGTGACGTTTGGTAGCACACAAAGTGTTCCTCCGGTAAACGGGAGTTGCATAATCTCATAGTCATAGGAACATGTATAAGTCATGAAGAAAGCAATAGCAACATACTAAACGATCGAGTGCTAAGCTAATGGAATGGGTCAAGTCAATCACGTCATTCTCCTAATGAGGTGATCTCGTTAATCAAATGACAACTTATGTCTATGGCTAGGAAACATAACCACCTTTGATTAACGAGCTAGTCAAGTAGAGGCCTACTAGTGACACTCTGTTTGTCTATATATTCACACATGTATTATGTTTCCGGTTAATACAATTCTAGCATGAATAATAAACATTTATCATGATACAAGGAAATAAATAATACTTTATTATTGCCTCTAGGGCATATTTCCTTCAGGCACCTCCCATTCCTCCCATGGGACCTCTCATTCCTCCTCTCATCATGCTTCTCATGAGCATTTGCTTATTCATGAGCATTCCATCGCGACAGAGTTCGACATACGCCTTTGCCTTGGCATCAAGAGTAGATAAGTCCATGAACATAAACTTGAGTGATTTCTCCTCCACCATCTTCATCTCCTCGGATGCCGCCTTTCTCTCCTCAAATTCGACCTTTCTCTCCTCGGCCATCGCCAACCTCTATTTGGTCGCCGCCCTCCGTCCCTCGGCTTCACTCCTCTCCTCCATTTCTTTGAGCTTCAACTTTGAGATAGGTCTACGTAACAGCCCCAAAAAATTAAAAATTAGTTTTGAGCAAATTCCTTCCAGAATCCGTAGAACCAAAAGTTCTCTCTCCGTTTCTCCGTGCCAGCTCATCACCACAGTGCATCCTCCGACTTAGAGCATCTCCAATAGAAGATGCAAATTTGAAGATGTAAAACGAAGATTTAAAAAATTACATCTTCAAAAAGGGCCTTTTGCATCTAAAAAAAGTGCCAACTCCAACATACGATTTAAAACGAAGATGCAAAAGAGCAACTCCAATAGAAGATGCAAACTAGAGGTGTAAATCGGCCGCTGGCCGCGCGGCTGCTGTTCGGCCGCAGTTTAGCCGCTATACAGCCCCATTTGCACATTGAATTTTCATAATTCTACCAACAAAGTGCATCATGAAGCAAAGTTTTAAATCCTACAAACAAAAGTCAATTGTCTCAAACGAAGTTTTTGGTCCAAAAAATGAAAATACACATAGACATCACTCAATTTGCGTCCTCTCTATTGTCACTAGTGCCATTGTCGACGGTGGTATGATCATCATCAATGGCTTCTTTCTCGACTTTTTCATGCGTTGAAGTCTCATTGCCGTGAACTCCAGCGGAAGCACCTTCATTGCCACCTCCCATGCCGCTCATGTTGCCACCGTAGTCACCTCCCATGCCACTCATCATGTTGCCGCCGAAGCCACCTCCCATGCCACTCATCATGTTGCGCCAGAGCCACCTCCCATGCCACTCATAATGTTGTCGCCGAAGCCACCTCCCATGTCGCTCATTTTGCCCCCAAAGCCACCTCCCATGCCACTGAAGCCACCATCCATGTTGCCACCAAAGCCACCTCCCACATTTCCACCAAATGCACCATTCATGGCACCTCCCATCATGTTCATGTACCCGCCCATTCCTCCTCTCGTTCCTCCGCCCATGGCACCTCCCATTCCTCCCATGGGACCTCTCATTCCTCCTCCCATCATGCTTCTCATGAGCATTTGCTTCTTCATGAGCATTCCATCATGACAAAGTTTGACATACGCCTTTGCCTTGGCATCAAGAGTAGATAAGTCCATGAACATAAACTTGAGTGCTTTCTCCTCCACCATCTTCATGTCCTCGATTGCCAACTTTCTCTCCTCAAATTCGACCTTTCTCTCCTCGGCCGCCACCAACCTCTCTTCGGTCGCCGCTCTCCATCACTCGGCTTCACTCCTCTCCTCCATTTCTTTGAGCTTCAACATTCTTTTTTCTTCCGCATACTCTTTCCTCGCCATGACTATGGCATCAAATCCTTCCTGGAGATCATTGTCTCCGGCCTTGGTTCCTTCACTTTCTTAGTTCCACCGGTCCTATACATTTTAGTCACTGGGTGAGGGGTGGGGCTCCTTCTCTCATCATTGGGGCTATCTTCTTCATCCTCCACCACCACACTCTTCTTCTTCAAAGCATCGAAAACTTCTCTAGTTTTTTCACTTCTCCTCATCCTTGAGCTCTTTGTAGCAATGATGGAAAGTGAAAGCTCTTCCTTTCATCTTCCTCTTCTCTACTTTGTTGTTCCTATCTCAAAAATAATCTTTCCATGCAATGCAAATCAACACATCATCGGTGTTGATGTAATTTGCGGTTCTTCCCTTCACAACGAAGTCGTCATCATCCATGTCGAGATTGTCATCATCGTATTGTTGAGTTTCATATTCTTGTGATGCATACTCATGTGAACAATCATCATTTGTCACATTTGTCGCGCGCATGAAAACTTCATCATCAAGACTATAAAAATGGACCTACATGTAATCAACTTCACATTCTATTAGAATCAACAATTGAAACAACAAACAAATGCACAAATGATTTCTTTTTACCTTCGCGACATATCGTCGAACACGTTGGATGCGGTTTTTGTCGGTGTGGCTGTCGGTGTCAAAACCGGCGGATCTCGGGTAGGGGGTCCCGAACTGTGCGTCTAGGGTCGATGGTAACAGGAGATGGGGGACACGATGTTTACCCAGGTTCGGTCCCTCTTGATGGAGGTAATACCCTACTTCCTGCTTGATTGATCTTGATGAATATTAGGGTTACAAGAGTTGATCTACCACGAGATCGTAATGGCTAAACCCTAGAAGTCTAGCCTGTATGATTATGATTGCCTCTATGGACTAAACCCTCCGGTTTATATAGACACCGGAGGGGCCTAGGGTTGTACAGAGTCGGTTTACAAAGGAAGGAATCTACATATCCGAACGCCAAGCTTGCCATCCACGCAAGGGAGAGTCCCATCCGGACAAGGGAGGAAGTCTTCTATCTTGTATCTTCATAGTCCATTAGTCCGGCCCATGTTACATAGTCCGGACGCCCGAGGACCCCTTAATCCAGGACTCCCTCAGTAGCCCCTGAACCAGGCTTCAATGACGATGTGTCCGGCGCGCAGATTGTCTTCGGCATTGCAAGGCGGGTTCCTCCTCCGAATACTCCAAAACAGCCTTCGAACACAACAAACATGTCCGGCTCTGCAAAACAAGTACCCCACACACAGGTAGAGAGTATAATATTTCACAAGTCCAATCTACTGACAACTTTTGTAGCGTGACATCACGTCGCTGCCTGGTTATTATTTCGAACCGTTTTTTTTAGCCTCCCGCTCCACGTTTCAAGATGCGGTTTTATTGGCACGTCTTGTCGAAGCAGAGATCGTATCCCCTTATCGCGGGATTCTCATCAATACGGGTGTGGGTAATCCAACCGCGCCGTCTGCACAGCCCTTGGGGAATAGGCGAGTTTTAAGGGGAGTGGGGAGGCGCTTGATATTCGCTGCCTTTATAAGGAGATAAGTATTCACTCTTTCACCCATGCCTTCCTTCTCTCAGCCCACCCATTCTCGAGCTCCAGCGCCCAAGCTCTCATCCTCTCCGCCTCAGAAAAGCACTCCGACCATGTCCGGATCTGGAGCACAGGGCAAGTGGATGGTCTCCTCCGTTAAGGAGAAGGACATCACCAAGCTCCGGGAGGCTGGGTACTTAGCCCAGGAAATCGCCGACCGGCTTCCAGCAAAGGGGCAGATCATCCCCACCTCGGAGCCCCATGAGAGGGTGGTATTCATCCCTCACTTCGTCTGCGGATTGGGATTCCCTCTCCACCCATTCGTCCGCGGACTCATGTTCTACTACGGGCTGGATTTCCACGATCTGGCCCCCAACTCCTTCCTCAACATCTCAGCATTTATTGTCGTGTGCGAGCCCTTCCTCCGCATCCCACCCCACTTAGGATTGTGGTTAAAGATCTTCAATGTGAAGCCGAAGGTGGTGGGAGGTCAACATGCAGAGTGCGGAGGCGCCATGGTGAGCAAGATGCCCAACGTCGCATGGCCAAAGGTACCTTCGTGGAGACTGTCAAAGGGTGGCAACAGTAGTGGTTCTACGTCACAGAGACTCGCGACGCCACCTGGGCCGCGGCTCCCGAATTCCAGTCCGGAGCCCCGATGCGGCTCACCTCCTGGCTAGAGAAGGGCCTGAACTGGTCTTCATCGGACGAGCTGTCAGCGCTTCAGATGCGCATCCAGAGCATGGTAGACAAGAATATCAAGCATGTCAATGTGATCCATGTGATGCTTTTTCGCCGGATCCTTCCGTGCCAAAGCGAACTTTCCATTTGTGGGAGTTCGATCCGTCCAAGCATCAGACCCTGCAACAGTTCTTCGGCACTACACACGAAGACATCTGGAAGGTGCTTTTCAAGGCCAATGAGACATGGCCGAAGACAACCGAGGATCGTGGGTACAACCTGGCCCATCCAGCCAACCCGGTAAGTTTTCGTATTTCAAGGTGTATCCTTTACTTGTATACTCTAGGGAGATGTCTAAGCTTCCCTATTTGTTTTTCAGGGCTGGAAAAAGAGGGCGGAGCGGATTCAGTGTCCGGCTTCGCTGCCCGAAAACCCAGCAATCCCACTTCTTACGAAGATGCTCGTTCTGGCGCCCTACCAAGCGCCGGAGAAGAAGGCCAAGGAGACCAGAAGTGGCCTCCGCCGTAAGGGCACTTCAGACGCGATGTCCGAAGACGCCGAGACCCACTCCTCCCCCACCGAGGATGACGAGGAGGAGGAGGAAAGCAATTCTCCCCCGGAGGGCGAAAGGAAGAAAAGGGCGTCCTCCACGCATCTGGAGGCAGAGGCGTCCAAGAAGGGGAAGGTCTCCCTCGCGGACAACTCCGCGTGGGACATCGATAGCGGCTCCGAGTGGCGCCCCAGGGATAAGCCCCTGGCCGAATCGTAAGTACTCAAAGACGCTCTCATATATCCAGCTCCTTTACTTCATGGTATTAACATGTTGAATCATGCGCTGCAGCCCGGCCCGTTCCGACCTCCACCGATCCTCATCTTCGGGGAATTCACTGGATCTGAAGGTGATGGACAGCGGGTCCCTTCCGGCGGCCTCCTCTCCCCAGGGCATGGATGCTACCTCTTGAGCATGCGTTGGTTTTCCCTTGAAGAGGAAAGGGTGATGCAGCAAAGTAGCGTAAGTATTTCCCTCAGTTTTGAGAACCAAGGTATCAATCCAGTAGGAGGTTACGCACAAGTCGCCTCGTACCTACACAAACAAATAAGAACCTTGCAACCAACGCGATAAAGGGGTTGTCAATCCCTTCACAGCCACTTGCAAAAGTGAGATCTGATAGAGACAATAAGATAAATATTTTTGGTATTTTTATGATATAGAATGGAAAGTAAAGATTGCAAAATAAAAGACGGAAGAAATAGTAAATTGATAGGAAAATAATATGATGGAGAATAGACCCGGGGGCCATAGGTTTCACTAGTGGCTTCTCTCAAGATAGCATAATTTACGGTGGGTGAACGAATTACTGTCGAGCAATTGATAGGAAAGCGCATAGTTATGAGAATATCTAGGCATGATCATGTATGTAGGCATCATGTCCGTGACAAGTAGACCGAAACGATTCTGCATCTACTACTATTACTCCACACATCGACCGCTATCCAGCATGCATCTAGAGTATTAAGTTCATAAGAACATAGTAACGCATTAGGCAAGATGACATGATGTAGAGGGATAAACTCAAGCAATATGATATAAACCCCATCTTTTTATCCTCGATGGCAACAATACAATACGTGCCTTACTGCCCCTGCTGTCACTGGGAAAGGACACCGCAAGATTGAACCCAAAGCTAAGCTGTAGCGACCAGACCTCAAATGGCCTGTGCTGCTGTGCACCAGTGTCATCCCTGGATCAGTAATGCTGACACGCACAGTACAAATGGAGGATTTATAACAGAGTAGCAATCACACACTTATTACATCGAATATCTCCGAAGAGATTAAGAATGATAAACATGGCTTAAGGCCATCTAATAACGATAACAGCGGAAGACTTGGAAGATAAGTGAGTCCATCAACTCCAGCGGCATCACTGAGTATAAGACCACGACCTAAGGCATCTTACCCGTCGTCTGAAAAGTCTGCAACATGAAACATTGCAGCCCGAAAACGGGTCAGCACATAGAATATGCTGGCAATGTAACACATAGAGAGCAATGAACAATAATGCTATACTACATGCATATATGGCTGGTGGAAAGCTCTATGGTTACAGTTTTGCGAAAAGCCAATTTTATCCTACTTCAAAGGAATAAATTTTATTTAACTATCATGGTGGTTGTGAAACATTGAGAAGGTACCTCCAACTCAATCCCAATTAAGTATCATCATTAACCCAACAAAATTAATTATAAGTATCACGGTGATGAGATTCAAATGATAATCCAAGTACTAGATACTCAAGTTGTCCATAACCGGGGACACGGCTAATCATGATCAGTTTGTACACTCTGCAGAGGTTTGTGCACTTTTCCCCACAAGACTCGATCGCCTCCGCTTGATTCTCGCACTGCATGATGTTTGAGAAACGGATGACCGAGACACAGTCTTTCAGAAACAATCACTCTTTACTCTGGATGGACCGGTACACCTACTTTCCCCTACATCTGCTAGTCCACCTCTTCAAGAGATCCTATGACCTACTCAGCTATGCTAGAGCCCATAATAGCTTGTGGCTGCACACGGAAGTTTCTAGCATGAATAATCTTATGATCCCTTTGAGCCTGGGTGGCGGACCTTATACATACAGACAACACTGGGTTCTCCAGGTGCCTCAATCCACCCAGATGTGAGTTTTAGTTGCCACCTTAAGTTGAACCATTATTAACAATCTCACATCTGTCATGAATATCTCTCAAACCCAATCCACGTCTACGAGCATAGCATGGCAATAATAATAGCAACGTAGAAGTAACTCCCAAGGGTTTGATAGAGTAAAACAGGTAATAGGTACTACCTCAACTACTTCCCAGTACCCACAGTTTAATTAGATCCTAATCATGCAAGTGTTTGAGGGAAAACAGATCTAATGCAACGGGATATGATCAAAGTGTTACTTGCCTTGCTGATGATCCGCAAAACCTAGCGAGTCGAAGTAACAAGCGGCACACTCCGGGTACTCTATCGCAAACAAACAAGCATACAATCAGTACTCAACTAATGCACAGGTAAAACTCGAATGAAAGATCCAACCAGAAAGTTCAACTTAAGAACTCCGGTTTGCAAAAAGAATCAACTCGAAAGAAGCAACGAAAGTCAAACGACAAAAGAAAGAAACTTCGTTTGCTAATCAGGATCTAGGTCAAATTTTACTGTAGCGAAACTTGTTTGAGTAGGTTAAACGGAAAGAGAATTTCGAGACGAAACTCTAGGCGCTTGAATCGCCTGATTCCGATAAACGAGCGAGAAGTTAAACAGAATCGAAGATTCGATCAGAAATCGAATCTGAGAAAAATAACGAGAAAATCCGACGAAAAAGAAAAACGGACGAACGGTTAAATAACGGACGTTCGTTAACAGAGAAAAACCGACGAATGCGTTCATTAAAACAAACGGTTCAGTGAACGCTCGTAAAATAATAAAACCGAAAAAAACCGATCTAGGGTCTTTTTTAAACGAAGGGGTTTTTTTTACAGAAAACCGGCAACGACGGGAATCGGGGTAGCGGCGGTACCTCGACGGTGGGCTCCGGCGAGGGGCTCCGGCGGGGGCGGGGCTTGGCGGCTGGGTGCGGGGCTCGGGGGTGCGGGGGCGGCGGCTCCC
>NC_057811.1:146376260-146383171 GCF_018294505.1 Triticum aestivum
TGCGGCGGCTTGGGCAAGGGGGCACCCGAGGCGGCGGCGGCTCCCGTGCCCGGGACGGACTCCGGCGGCGAGCTCCCGTGCGGGAAGAGGAAGGCGCGAGGCGGGCCGTCGGCTGGGCCTTTGGCCCGGTCGGCGCGCGGGCGGTTTTCTCTCTCTCTTTTTTTTAAAAATTAGTTCCGCGGAAAATAATACGTAGAAAAATAAATAAAAATCAGAAAAATATGAAATAAATTTTCCCCGTCTAGTTAGAAAATCTAGAATAGGGTGAACATTTTTTTTCAAGTCAAAATAAATATTTTGGAAAATATGCAATATTTTTAATGCAATAAAAATTGCAAATAAAATCCAAATAAATTCCAAATAATGTTTTTAACATTTTTCCTCCAGTATTTCAATTGTTTTGGAGAAGTCATATTTTCTCCTCTCGTTTATTTAAAATGAAATATTTTTCCGGAGAGAAAAATAATTAAAACCACAATCCTCGTTTGAAAAATCAAATTTGAAAATTCGAGAAAGTCCCCAACTCTCTCCGAGGGTCCTTGAGTTGCTTAGGATTATCGAGGATTTGTCAAAATGCAACAAAACATGATATGCAATGATGGTCTATGTATAACATTCCAAATTGAAAATTTGGGATGTTACAAACCTACCCCCCTTAAGATGAATCTCGCCCTCGAGATTCGGGTTGGCTAGAAAATAGGTGGGAGTGGTTTTACCGTAGATCTTCCTCTCGCTCCCAGGTGGCTTCATCCTCTGTGTGGTGACTCCACTGAACTTTGCAAAACTTGATAACCTTGCTGCGGGTAACTCGGCTGGCATACTCGAGAATCTTAACTGGTTTCTCCTCATAAGTCAAATCACTTTCCAACTGAATCGCTTCCAGTGGCACAGTATCTCTCAGTGGTATCTCAGCCATTTCTGCGTGGCACTTCTTCAATTGCGAAACGTGAAATACATCATGAACTCCAGACAATCCTTCGGGCAATTCCAACTTGTAAGCAACTTCTCCCATACGTTCCAACACTCTGTATGGTCCGATAAAACGGGGCGCTAACTTTCCTTTAACTCCAAAACGCTTCACTCCTCGAAGTGGTGATACTCGAAGATACACTCTGTCTCCGACTTCGTGAACTGTCTCCTTTCGTTTAGAATCGGCATAACTCTTCTGTCTGGACTGGGCTACCTTGAGCCTATCGCGAATCAACCTTACTTTCTGTTTAGATTCCTTAATCAAATCTGGTCCAAACAGCTGACGGTCTCCAACTTCGTCCCATAACAACGGTGTCCTACACCTTCTTCCGTATAATGCTTCGAAAGGGGCCATCTTCAAACTGGTTTGATAACTGTTGTTATACGAAAACTCCGCATATGGCAAATTGTCGTCCCAACTAGATCCATAATCTAGTGCACATGCTCTCAACATGTCCTCCAAAATCTGGTTGACTCTCTCGGTCTGTCCATCTGTCTGTGGGTGAAATGCTGTACTAAATTCCAGCCTGGTTCCCAATGTTTCATGTAACTGCTTCCAAAACTTTGAGGTAAATTGGGTTCCTCTCTCTGATACAATGGTCCTCGGAACTCCATGCAAACATACTATCCTGGTCATGTATATCTTTGCCAACTTAGCACTGGTGTAAGTGGTCTTCACTGGAATGAAATGAGCCACTTTCGTCAAACGATCGACTACAACCCATATCGAGTCATAGCCTGTACGAGTCCTGGGTAATCCCGTGATAAAATCCATGCCTATTTTATCCCACTTCCATTCGGGTATCGGCAATGGCTGTAGCAATCCTGCTGGCTTCTGATGCTCTGTCTTCACTCTCTGACATACATCACAAACTGCTACATACTCCGCAATATCCTTTTTCATTCCGGTCCACCAGATAGTATTCTTCAAATCCAAATACATCTTGGTATTCCCTGGGTGAATCGAGTACGGTGAATCATGGGCTTCTTGCAAAATCAACTTCCTGATCTCTGGATCATTTGGTACATATACGCGGTCCTCGAACCATAAGGTATCGTGCTCATCCTCATGAAATCCCTTGGCTTTTCCTTTGCTCATCTTCTCCTTTATCTCTTCAATCTCCTTGTCTGTTTTCTGAGCTTCTCTGATCCTTTCCATCAAGGTAGACTGAATATCCAATGACGCTAAATAGCCTCTTGGGACTATCTCCAAACATAGCTCACGAAGGTTCTCGGCGAACTCCTGAGGTAATTCTCCTGTCATGAGGGTGTTGATATGACTCTTGCGGCTCAACGCGTCTGCTACTACGTTAGCCTTTCCAGGGTGATAATGCAATCTCATATCATAATCTTTAATGAGCTCCAACCATCTCCTCTGTCTGAGGTTTAACTCCTTCTGCGTGAAAATATACTTCAAACTCTTGTGATCCGTATACACCTCACAATGGTTTCCGATGAGGAAATGTCTCCATGTCTTCAATGCATGCACCACGGCTGCTAATTCCAAATCATGCGTAGCATAATTCTTCTCATGGGGTTTAAGTTGTCGTGAAGCATACGACACAACTCTTCCTTCCTGCATAAGCACTGCTCTAAGTCCTCGACGAGAAGCGTCGCAATAAACTTCATAGTCCTTGCGTTGATCGGGCAGAATCAACACTGGTGATGTAACCAATCGTTTCTTCAGCTCTTGGAAACTAGCTTCACATTCCTCAGTCCAATTGAATTTGGTGTCCTTCTTCAATAGCTCAGTCATGGGCTTAGCAATCTTTGAGAAATTCTCGATGAATCTCCGGTAGTATCCTGCAAGTCCAAGAAAACTCCGGATTTCTCCAACTGTCGTGGGTGATTCCCAACTTGTCACGGTGTCAACCTTGGCAGGGTCTACTGCTATTCCTTCTCCAGAAATAACATGTCCAAGGAATCCAACTTCCTTCAGCCAAAACTCACATTTGCTGAACTTGGCATATAACTGATGTTCTCTGAGCTTCTCAAGTACCAATCGTAAATGCTCCTCATGCTCTTCTTCATCCTTGGAAAAGATTAAATATCATCAATGAACACCACGACGAACTTATCCAAAAACTCCATAAACACTTTGTTCATCAGGTTCATGAAATAGGCCGGTGCGTTAGTCAGTCCAAATGACATAACGGTATACTCATACAATCCATATCTGGTGGTAAATGCCGTCTTGGGTATATCCTGCTCTCGAATCTTTAACTGATGGTATCCTGATCGTAGATCGATCTTGGAAAATACCTTAGCTCCTTGCAAGCAATCAAACAAATCATTGATCATCGGCAGTGGGTACTTGTTTTTGATGGTCACTTCATTCAGTCCTCGGTAATCAACAACCATCCTTAGTGATCCATCTTACTTCTCCACTAGTAGTACTGGTGATCCCCAAGGTGACGAACTTGGGCGAATATAGCCTTTATCCAGTAACTCCTTGATCTGCTTCTTAATTTCCTCCAAATCCTTTGCGGGCATCCTGTACGGTCTCTTAGATATTGGCCCTGTGCCTGGCAAAAGTTCAATCAAAAACTCAATGTCTCTATCTGGTGGCATGCCTGGCAACTCTTCTGGAAATACATCCGGATAGTCTTTCACCACTGGTACTTCCTCCTGTACAACTCCTGATAAGGAATTCACTTGAGTCCTCTTCGGCATATGCCGGGATACATACTTGATCCTTTTTCCTTCCGGGGTGGTAAGCAAAATCGTCTTGCTGGCACAATCGATGTTTCCTCCATACAACGATAGCCAATCCATTCCCAAAATCACATCCAAACCTTGCGATTCCAAAACAATGAGGTCTGAGGGGAAAACATGCCTACCAATGGCCAACGGTATCTGAAAACATCCTTGGGTGGCCATATACTCTGCTCCTGGCGAGGTTACTAACATGGGGCTTTTGAGAACTTGGGTGGACATCTTAAACTTGTTTACGAATCCCCTTGATATGTATGAATGCGATGCACCAGTATCGAAAAGAACGGTTGCCGTAAATGACTTAACCAAAAACTTACCTATTACTGCATCAGGCTGAGCTTCAACCTCCTCCACGCTCACGTGGTTCACATGTCCTTTGTTGAATGGGTTCGGCTTCTTCCCAGAGCTTCCATTGCCATTTCCATTTTGGGCTTCGGGACAATCAGTAGCATAATGTCCCGTCTTCTGGCACTTGAAACAAGTAATGTGACTTAGATCTCTCTTGGTTGGGGTAGATGGGTTGGTGCGGTTCTGTCCGTTTCCTCCTCCATTCCCATTACCACTCTTGGAGCCATTATGGTTATGCAAACTACCTCCTCCATGGGTATGCTGAAACTGTCCTCCCGGCTTTGGGGTAAATCGTGGCTTCTGCTGGGCTCCAGAATTGTACTTCCCTTGTCCATACTTCCTCTTACGGTTTTCAATCTGCTGTTGCTTCCCTTCAATCATGAGAGCTCTATCTACCAGCTCCTGGTAGTTGTTGAAAGTTGCTACCATCAACTACATACTTAGCTCATCATTCAATCCTTCCAGAAACTTCTCCTGCTTGGCAGCATCTGTAGCAACGTCATCCGGTGCATAACGTGCTAACTTACTGAAATCCTCCACATACTGGCCTACGGTGCGTCCTCCTTGGCGTAGGTTACGAAACTCACGCTTCTTCATAGCCATAGCTCCTGCTGAAACATGAGCTGTACGGAAAGCTTGCTGAAACTGGTCCCATGTGACAGTGTCAATAGGATGCGTGGCTGTGTAATTTTCCCACCATGATGTTGCGGGTCCATCAAGCTGATGTGCGGCAAAACGCACTCCTTCCGCATCTGTGCATCCTGCAGTGGTCAACTCCCTTCCAACTTTGTGGAGCCAATCATCTGCTATAATCGGCTCGGTGCTACTGGAAAACACCGGCGGGTTTAGCCTTAAGAAACGGGCTAAGTGATCAACAGGTGGTGGTGGCGGTGGGTTGTTGTTGTTGTTGCCTTGGTTCTGAACTAACACTTGCATCAGGGCATTCTGTTGCTGAATCAACTGGGTGATCTCTGGCGGAAAAACAAATCCGGTGTCGCGTCTCAGAGGCATCTCATAGGTTTAGAAAAGATGAGAGTTTAGAATAGAATGAGGTCTAGAGGGAAAACACTACCCATATGCTCATGAGACAAATTCAATCAATATCACTCAATCAATCCAAACAAGGCAAAACAATCGATCTAACTAGCGTTACAAAGTGCTTGAACTATACTATTAAATGGGGAAAAACTACTACTGATATGGTGGTCTACTAGAAATTCTGATCCGTTGAAGACTCCATGATGTCTGCTCCAGCTTCATCAATCCATTCGTCTTCACTTGGTTCCGAGTCGGTGTCGTCGATGATGATGTAGTTGTCCGGACAAGTGCATTCGTCGACTTCTGCTTTTGGCACTGAATTTCCCACGAATGATCCAATCTTATTCTCCAGGTCGTCAATCTTCCCTACTAGTGCGTTGATTTCGTCCAAGTAATCTTCGCGTGTAGTCTTGAGTTCTTCTTGGAGTTCCTTGATCTTCGTGAATGCCTTCTTCAATTCTTCCTTGTCCGTGCATATCTGATTCTCCTGGCGACGAATATGTTGGTTCTGCTCCTGGATGAAAGCTGCAATTGATCCATCCTTCTTGGTCTTGATCATCTCCCATTGCGCGTCTCGACGTCCACAAATCTGATAAATTGTATCCTTAAGCTCCTGGTGGTAGACTTCTCCAATGCGTCCCATGGCGATGTGTGCGGCCATGCTCTTCCCTAAACTCCAAGTTGGTGCTTCGAAAACCAATCTCATGGCACTAAACATCCTTCCTGGAATGATAACTTGAATCTTCCAGCTCTCCTCTTCAGGTAATGTGGCGTTGTAGGTTCCGGTGACGCTTGGTATTCCTATGTTCAAGTACTTGGTGACTTCCTTCAAATGTCGACCAAATGGCGTGTCTTCATCTGGTTGCATGAACTTGCTCCTTGCATTTGCCATTACTAAAAGAGTAGAAAGTGGAGAGGGGTCAGAAATGAGAAGAGAGAAGCTTTCTAGGGCTTAAGCTTAGTGGTCGTGTCCTATAGTCAGCGTGTGCTCTGATACCAACTTTGTAGCGACCAGACCTCAAATGGCCTGTGCTGCTGTGCACCAGTGTCATCCCTGGATCAGTAATGCTGACACGCACAGTACAAATGGAGGATTTATAACAGAGTAGCAATCACACACTTATTACATCGAATATCTCCGAAGAGATTAAGAATGATAAACATGGCTTAAGGCCATCTAATAACGATAACAGCGGAAGACTTGGAAGATAAGTGAGTCCATCAACTCCGGCGGCATCACTGAGTATAAGACCACGACCTAAGGCATCTTACTCGTCGTCTGAAAAGTCTGCAACATGAAATGTTGCAGCCCGAAAACGGGTCAGCACATAGAATATGCTGGCAATGTAACACATAGAGAGCAATGAACAATAATGCTATACTACATGCATATATGGCTGGTGGAAAGCTCTATGGTTACAGTTTTGCGAAAAGCCAATTTTATCCTACTTCAAAGGAATAAATTTTATTTAACTATCATGGTGGTTGTGAAACATTGAGAAGGTACCTCCAACTCAATCCCAATTAAGTATCATCATTAACCCAACAAAATTAATTATAAGTATCACGGTGATGAGATTCAAATGATAATCCAAGTACTAGATACTCAAGTTGTCCATAACCGGGGACACGGCTAATCATGATCAGTTTGTACACTCTGCAGAGGTTTGTGCACTTTTCCCCACAAGACTCGATCGCCTCCGCTTGATTCTCGCACTGCATGATGTTTGAGAAACGGATGACCGAGACACAGTCTTTCAGAAACAATCACTCTTTACTCTGGATGGACCGGTACACCTACTTTCCCCTACATCTGCTAGTCCACCTCTTCAAGAGATCCT